>NC_057803.1:568575917-568611838 GCF_018294505.1 Triticum aestivum
GATGGTGGGGAGGTGCTCGGCGACGGAGGGGCGACGAGGGCGGGCTCGAGATCGGGAGGGCGGCGGTCCTGGGCGGCGAGCTCGGCGGGCTCGGTCGAGGGCGGTGGCGGTGAGGTCGAGGGCGGCGACAGTGTGGTCGAGAGCGGCGGCGGTGAGGTTGAGGGCGGGCGGGCGGCGGCGGCGGTGAGGGCGCAGGCGCACCCGGGCTCGGGCGGCGGCGACAGGGAGTAGGGGAACAGGCCGGTGGGGGGGAAGGGGGGAAAGGAGGACTTAGCGAAATTTTGATGCGAGGGGTGGTTACCTCGAACTAGCAGTAGCGCACGTACAGAAGACGCGCTATAGCTAACTTATCTACAGCGCGTTTTGGGGAAAACCGCTACTGCTAATGGAAGCAGTTATTTCTTTTGTTTAGTAAAAACATCAAAAATATACATTGGTCATCATTGATCTTTTTGTGTACAATCTAAATAGTCAACATGAATCCTCATTGTACCTGTATAGGTATAGGCAAGGATTCATATTGCAACCACAAATCATACACATATAGTTCAAGATAGGTTGAGAAGCAACATATTTAAGGTGGTAAACACCTTGTTCGCTTAGCAGTATGGGACTAAACTTAATTAGTTGCGGTCATACTTAGCAGCAGCGAGTTTTGAGCAAAACCACTGCTTCTAAGTTCTTTAGCAGTAGCGCGTCCACGGGAAGGGCGCTACTACTATATATTTCCTGGAGGAAACACCATGGAAATTATAGTAGTAGCGCTCTTTTCACCTAGAGCGCTACTGCTACTCAGTCATTAGCAGCGCTCTTTTCTAAAGCTCGTTGCTGCTAATTAGCAGTAGCATCTGTTTTTAGACCGCGTTGTTGCTACGATTCTGTGTATAAGGTTTTCGCTAGTAGTGAAGCTTCCTTGTCCTCGAGCTGCTTCTTGACACGCCCGAGCTCTTGCTCGGACTGCTCGAGGTTCTACTTTAGCATGTCCACTTCCGCAGTCTGCGCGGCGGACGCCAGCAGAGAAGCCTGCATACGCATATTGACTCTTTTTTCTTAGACTCCTGCGAATTTCATTTGATCCTCTATTCGGCTTTTCTTCCCGAACGCCAGACAGAGCATCAGGGGCTACTGTCTATGTGGTAATATTATTTACACATTCTTTACTTACCTGAAAGCCTGTTAAAAGGCTAGCACAAGTTTGAACCTTCTGGACCACCGCACTCATAATGGTGCGGTGCTCCTCGTCGATGGAGGCGCCTTGGAGCGCCTCCAACAGATTGTCCAGTGCCTCCGGTTGGACGGGGGTCACCGGCACGGAGGGCTCGCTCCTCTTGGAAGGAGGTCGCCCGCTGGACTCTGGAACCTTTGAAGGTTCCAGAGTGGTGTCCGGCCTGGAGCCGGACTTGGAGCCCTGGGAGATTGTATCCCCTTCACCCTTGGAGTCCGGGAGGTCGCCTTGCGGCGCCTCCAGGACCACCTCCTCCTGGCTCGGAACCTGTTGGGACAACACTTCGGCGTCATCCGTAGGGCGGTGGGAGGAAGCCGTCAGAAGCGAATTCATGTCTGACGAGTCCAGTGAACCGCTCGACGACGCGTCGAGCCGGTCTTTTGGTGGGCTGCCTATTCGTATTCGACATAAGGGAAAGCTGTGCAATAAAGGAATACTATGAATTGCTCTGGTATCCGGATACTTACGATTTCGCCAGGGGCTTGGCCCTGTGCGGCCACTCCTCTTCGCCGTCGTCGGCGTCGGTGGAGTAGTCCGGAGGAAGGGTTTTCCCCTTCTTGGACCCTTCGGCCTCCCCAGTTGGGGCGGCCTTCCTTTTCTTCCCTTCCCCCGCTGGGGGGGAGAGGTCTCTTCTTCCTCCTCCTCGTCTTCGTGGGAGGAGTGCGTCTTGGAGCTGTCGGATGATGGATCCGACACCTCCTGGCGCCGGGCACTCTTTCGAGTCCCCGCGGCCTTCTTCTTGGCCTTCTTCTCTGGCACCACATAGGGTGCCGGAACCAGCAGCTTCGCCAAACGAGCGTCCGCTGGCCCTTCGGGCAAAGGAGCCGGACAGTTGATTTGTCCGGACGTCTCCTGCCAATCCTGTCAAAGGTAAGGGAGCTTAGATCCCGCATGGAGTCAAACTATGAAAAACTGATACCCTGTAGAAGGTAAAAATAGCTTACTGCACGAGCGTGACGCAGCGTGCTGAATCCGCGATCCTCGGTAGCGGATGCGGGGGCCTCGGCGCCTTTGAAAAGCACCTTCCAGGCATCTTCGTACGTCGTGTCGAAGAGCCTGCTCAGAGTTCGGTGCCGCACCGGGTCGAACTCCCATAGGTTGAAAGCCCGTTGTTGACACGGGAGGATCCGGCAGATGAGCATAACCTAGACTACGTTGACAAGCTTGAGCTGCTTGTCCACCAGGGTTTGGACGCATGTTTGGAGTCCGGACAGCTCTCCTTTTTTACCCCATGACAGGCCCGTCTCTTTCCAGGACGTGAACCGCGTTGGGGTTCCGGATCGGAACTCGGGGGCTGCGACCCACTTAGGGTCGCACGACTCGATGATGTAAAACCACCCTGATTGCCACCCCTTCAGGGTCTCCACAAAGGGGCCCTCGAGCCATAAGATGTTGGGCATCTTGCCCACCATGGCGCTTCCGCACTCTGCCTGGTTGCCGCGCACCACCTTCGGCTTGACATTAAAAGTCTTGAGCCATAGGCCGAAATGGGGGCGGATGCGGAGGAAGGCCTTGCACACGACGATAAATGCCGAGATGTTGAGGACAAAGTTTGGGGCCAGATCGTGGAAATCCAGGCCGTAGTTGAACATGAGCCCCCGGACAAATGGGTGGAGAGGGAAACCCAGTCCATGGAGGAAATGGGGGAGGAACACCACCCTCTCATGGGGCCTAGGGGTAGGGATGAGCTGCCCCTCTTCGGGAAGCTGGTGCGCAATGTCGTTGGACAAGTATCCGGCCTTCCTTAGTCTTTTGATGTGTCCCTCCGTAACGGAGGAGACCATCCACTTGCCTCCCGCTCCGGACATGGCTGGAGAAGGTTGAGGTGGGGAGTGCGGACTTGGGTGCTGGAGCTCGAGTGCGCGAAAATGGATAGGCAAAGGAGGAAGAAGGCGTAGGTGAAAAGGTGGATCCTTATCCCCTTATATGGGTGGACGCGACTATGCGTCCCCACCAGCCTGGTAAGACTCGCTTATCTCCCAAGCGCCGTAATCAATGGCGCAGTTGGGTTACCCACTCCCGTATTGATGAGAATCTCGGAATAAGGGGACACGATCTCTGCTTTAACAGGACATGCCAAGGAAACCGCCTCGCATAACATGCTGAGATGGGACAGTAAAACGATTCAAATAAAGGCTTGGCCTTGGTGTGATGTCACACTACGGAATACGTCAGCAGATTAGATTTGTGTAAATATTATTCTCTCTATGCCAATATGTGGAAACTTATTTTGCAGAGCTGGACACTATCTTTGTGTTCAAAATCTTCTATTAAGTACTTGGAGGAGGAACCCGCCTTGCAATGCCGAAGACAATCTGCGCTCCGGACTCATCGTCATTGAAGCCTGGTTCAGGGGCTACTGAGGGAGTCCTGGATTAGGGGGTGTCCGGATGGTCGGACTATACCTTCAGCTGGACTCCTGGACTATGAAGATACAAGATTGAAGACTTCATCCCGTGTCCGGGAGGGACTTTCCTTGGTGTGGAAGGCAAGCATGGCGATACGGATATATAGATCTCCTACCATTGTAACCGACTCTATGTAACCCTAACCCTATCCGGTGTCTATATAAACCGGAGGGTTTTAGTCCGTAGGACAACACATTCATACACAACAATCATACCATAGGTTAGCTTCTAGGGTTTAGCCTCTCTGATCTCGCGGTAGATCTACTCTTGTACCACCCATATCATCAATATTAATCAAGCAAGATGTAGGGTTTTACCTCCATCAAGAGGGCCCGAACCTGGGTAAAACTTTGTGTCCCTTGCCTCCTATTACCATCCGGCCTAGACGCACAGTTCGGGACCCCCTACCCTCCATCCGCCGGTTTTGACACCAACAATCGTAATTAGGGTTTTTGTGTTTTGATGTACCAAAGGTTGTTCGGAGTCCCGGATGTGATCACGGACATGACGAGGAGTCTCGAAATGGTCGAGACATAAAGATTGATATATTGGAAGCCTATATTTGGATATCGGAGACGTTCCGGGCGAAATCGGGATTTTACCGGAGTACCGGGGGGTTACCGGAAGCCCCCCCCCGGGGGGGGTTATTGGGCCTACTATTGGAAATATGCTCTAGAGGCAATAATAAATTGATTATTATTATATTTCCTTGTTCATGATAGTCGTTTATTGTCCATGCTAGAATTGTATTGATAGGAAACTCAAATACATGTGTGGATACATAGACAACACCATGTCCCTAGCAAGCCTCTAGTTGACTAGCTCGTTAATCAATAGATGGTTACGGTTTCCTGACCATGGACATTGGATGTCGTTGATAATGGGATCACATCATTAGGAGAATGATGTGATGGACAAGACCCAATCCTAAGCCTAGCACAAGATCATGTAGTTCGTATGCTAAAGCTTTTCTAATGTCAAGTATCATTTCCTTAGACCATGAGATTGTGCAACTCCCGGATACCGTAGGAGTGCTTTGGGTGTGCCAAACGTCACAACGTAACTGGGTGGCTATAAAGGTACACTACGGGTATCTCTGAAAGTGTCTGTTGGGTTGGCACGAATCGAGATTGGGATTTTGTCACTCCGTGTAAACGGAGAGGTATCTCTGGGCCCACTCGGTAGGACATCATCATAATGTGCACAATTTGACCAAGGGGTTGATCACGGGATGATGTGTTACGGAACGAGTAAAGAGACTTGCCGGTAACGAGATTGAACAAGGTATCGGTATACCGACGATCGAATCTCGGGCAAGTACCATACCGCTAGACAAAGGGAATTGTATACGGGATTGATTGAGTCCTTGACATCATGGTTCATCCGATGAGATCATCGTGGAACATGTGGGAGCCAACATGGGTATCCAGATCCCGCTGTTGGTTATTGACCGGAGAACATCTCGGTCATGACTACATGTCTCCCGAACCCGTAGGGTCTACACACTTAAGGTTCGATGACGCTAGGGTTATAAAGGAAGTTTGTATGTGGTTACCGAATGTTTTTCGGAGTCCCGGATGAGATCCCGGACGTCACGAGGAGTTCCGGAATGGTCCGGAGGTAAAGATTTATATATAGGAAGTCCTGTTTCGGCCATCGGGACAAGTTTCGGGGTCATCGGTATTGTACCGGAACCACCGGAAGGGTCCCGGGGGCCCACCGGGTGGGGCCACCTGCCCCGGGGGGCCACATGGGCTGTAGGGGGTGCGCCTTGGCCTACATGGGCCAAGGGCACCAGCCCCTAGAGGCCCATGCGCCAAGATATAGAAAAAAGGGGAGAGTCCTAAAGGGGGAAGGCACCTCCGAGGTGCCTTGGGGAGGATGGACTCCTCCCCCCCCTCTTAGCCGCACCCCTTCCTTGGAGGAAGGGGCAAGGCTGCGCCTCCCCCCTCTCCCCTGCCCCTATTTATACTGGAGGGGAGGGAGGGCATCCATACCTGAGCCCTTGGCGCCTCCCTCCCTCCCGTGACACCTCCTCCTCTCCCGTAGGTGCTTGGCGAAGCCCTGCAGGATTGCCACGCTCCTCCATCACCACCACGCCGTTGTGCTGCTGCTGGATGGAGTCTTCCTCAACCTCTCCCTCTCTCCTTGCTGGATCAAGGCGTGGGAGACATCGTCGAGCTGTACGTGTGTTGAACGCGGAGGTGCCGTCCGTTCGGCACTAGGATCATCGGTGATCTGAATCACGACGAGTACGACTCCATCAACCCCGTTCACTTGAACGCTTCCGCTTAGCGATCTACAAGGGTATGTAGATGCACTCTCCTTCTACTCGTAGCTGGTTTCTCCATAGATAGATCTTGGTGACACGTAGGAAAATTTTGAATTTCTGCTACGTTCCCCAACAGTGGCATCATGAGCTAGGTCTATTGTGTAGATTCTTTGCACGAGTAGAACACAAAGTAGTTGTGGGTGTCGTTATTGTTCAATATGCTTGCCGTTACTAGTCTTATCTTGATTCGGCGGCATCGTGGGATGAAGCGGCCCGGACCAACCTTACACGTACGCTTACGTGAGACCGGTTCCACCGACAAACATGCACTAGTTGCATAAGGTGGCTGGCGGGTGTCTGTCTCTCCCACTTTAGTCGGATCGGATTCGATGAAAAGGGTCCTTATGAAGGGTAAATAGCAATTGGCATATCACGTTGTGGTTCATACGTAGGTAAGAAACGTTCTTGCTAGAAACCCATAGCAGCCACGTAAAACATGCAAACAACAATTAGAGGACGTCTAACTTGTTTTTGCAGGGTATGCTATGTGATGTGATATGGCCAAAGGATGTGATGAATGATATATGTGATGTATGAGATTGATCATGTTCTTGTAATAGGAATCACGACTTGCATGTCGATGAGTATGACAACCAGCAGGAGCCATAGGAGTTGTCTTAATTTATTTGTGACCTGCGTGTCAACTTAAACGTCATGTAATTACTTTACTTTATTGCTAACCGTTAGCCATAGTAGTAGAAGTAATAGTTGGCGAGGCAACTTCATGAAGACACGATGATGGAGATCATGATGATGGAGATCATGGTGTCATGCCGGTGACGATGATGATCATGGAGCCCCGAAGATGGAGATCAAAAGGAGCAAAGTGATGATGGCCATATCATGTCACTATTTGATTGCATGTGATGTTTATCATGTTTATACATCTTATTTGCTTAGAACGACGGTAGTAAATAAGATGATCCCTTACAACAATTTCAAGAAGTGTTCTCCCCTAACTGTGCACCGTTGCGACAGTTCGTGTTTCGAAGCACCACGTGATGATCGGGTGTTAGATTCTAACGTTCACATACAACGGGTGTAAGACAGATTTACACACGCGAAACACTTAGGGTTAACTTGACGAGCCTAGCATGTACATACATGGCCTCGGAACACGAAGACCGAAAGGTCGAACATGAGTCGTATAGAAGATACGATCAACATGAAGATGTTCACCGATGATGACTAGTCCGTCTCACGTGATGATCGGACACGGCCTAGTTTGACTCGGATCATGTAATCACTTAGATGACTAGAGGGATGTCTATCTGAGTGGGAGTTCATAAGATGAACTTAATTATCCTGAACATAGTCAAAAGGTTTTTGCAAATTATGTCGTAGCTCACGCTATAGTTCTACTGTTTAGATATGTTCCTAGAGAAAAATTAGTTGAAAGTTGATAGTAGCAATTATGCGGACTAGGTCCGTAAACTGAGGATTGTCCTCATTGCTTCATAGAAGGCTTATGTCCTTAATGCACCGCTCAGTGTGCTGAACCTCGAACGTTGTCTGTGGTTGTTGCGAACATCTGACATACACGTTTTGATAACTACGTGAGAGTTCAGTTAAACGGTTTAGAGTTGAGGCACCAAAGACGTTTTTGAAACATCACGAAACATATGAGATGTTTCGAGGGCTGAAATTGGGATTTCAGGCTCGTGCACACGTCAAGAGGTATAAGACCTCCGACGATTTTCTTAACCTGCAAACTAAGGAGAAAAGCTCAATTGTTGAGCTTGTGCTCAGATTGTCTGAGTACAACAATCATTTGAATCGAGTGGGAGTTGATCTTCCAGATAAGACAGTGATGGTTCTCCAAAGTCATTGCCACCAAGCTGTTAGAGCTTCGTGATGAACTATAACATATCAGGGATAGATATGATGATCCTTGAGGTATTCGCGATGTTTGACACCGCGAAAGTAGAAATCAAGAAGGAGCATCAATTGTTGATGGTTGGTGAAACCACTAGTTTCAAGAAGGGCAAGGGCAAGAAGGGATACTTCATGAAACGGCAAATCAGCTGCTGCTCTAGTGAAGAAACCCAAGGTAAAACCCAAACCCGAGACTAAGTGCTTCTGTAATAAGGGGAACAACCACTAGAGCAGAATTACCCTAGATACTTGGTAGATAAGAAGGCTGGCAAGGTGGATAGAAGTATATTGCATATACATTGTGTTAATGTGTACTTTGCTAGTACTCCTAGTAGCACCAGGGTATTAGATACCGGTTCGGTTGCTAAGTGTTAGTAACTCGAAACAAAAGGCTACGGAATAAACGGAGACTAGCTAAAGATGAGCTGACGATATGTGTTGGAAGTTTTTCCAAGCTTGATATGATCAAGCATCGCACGCTCCCTCTACCAAAGAGATTGGTGTTAAACCTAAATAATTGTTATTTGGTGTTTGCGTTGAGCATAGACATGATTGGATTACGTCTATCGCAATACGGTTATTCATTTAAGGAGAATAATGGTTACTCTGTTTATTTGAATAATACCTTCAATGGTCTTACACCTAAAATGAATGGTTTATTAAATCTTGATCGTAGTGATACACATGTTCATGCCAAAAGATAGTAATGATAGTACCACCTACTTGTGGCACTGCCACGTAAGTCATATCGGTATAAAACGCATGAAGAAGCTCCATATTGATGGATCTTTGGACTCACTCGTTTTTGAAAAGTTTGAGACATGCGAACCATGTCTATTGGTGTATATGCATGAAGAAACTCCATGCAAATGGACCATTTTGACTCACTTGATTTTGAATCACTTGGGACATGCAAATCATACCACATGGGCAAGATGACTGAAAAGCCTCGTTTTCAGTAAGATGGAACAAGATAGCAACTTGTTGGAAGTAACACATTTTGATGTGTGCAGTCCAATGAGTGCTGAGGCATGCAGTGAATATCGTTATGTTCTTACTTCACAGATGATTCAAGTAGATGTTAAGAATATTTTCTTGATGAAACACAAGTCTGAATTATTGAATGGTTCAAGTAATTTCAGAGTGAAGTAGAAGATCATTGTGACAAGAGGATAAAATGTCTATGATATGATCATAGAGATGAATATCTGAGTTACGAGTTTTGGCACACAATTAAGACATTGTGGAAATTGTTTCACAATTAATACCGCCTGGAACACCATAGTGTGATGGTGTGTCCGAACATCATAGTTGCACCCTATTGGATATGATGCATACCATGATGTCTCTTATCGAGCTGCCACGATAGTTTATGGGTTAGGCATTAAAGACAACCACATTCACTTTAAATAGGGCACCACGTAATTCCGATGAGATGACACCGTATGAATTATGGTTTAGTTGTCGTTTCTTAAAGGTTTGGGGCTGCGACGCTTATGTGAAAAAGTTTCAGGATTGATAAGCTCGAACCCAAAGCGGATAAAATACATCTTCATAGGACACCCAAAACAGTTGGGTATACCTCCTAATTCAGATCTGAAAGCAATATGGATTGTTTCTTGAATCAGGTCCTTTCTCGAGGAAAAGTTTCTCTCGAAAGAATTGAGTGGGAGGATGGTGGAAACTTGATGAGGTTATTGAACCGTCACTTCAACTAGCGTGTAGCAGGGCACAGGAAGTTGTTCCCATGGCACCTACACCAATTGAAGTAGAAGCTTATGATAGTGATCATGGAACTTCGGATCAAGTCACTACCGAACCTCGTAGGGTGACAAGGATGCGTACTACTTCAGAATGGTACGTAATCCTGTCTTGGAAGTCATGTTGCTAGACAACAATGAACCTACGAGCTATGGAGAAGCGATGGTGGGCCCGGATTCCGATAAATGGCTCAAGGCCATAAAAATCCGAGAGAGGATCCATGTACGAAAACAAAGTGTAGACTTTGGAAGAACTACTTGATGGTCGTAAGGCTGTTAGGTACATATGGATTTTAAAAGGAAGACGGACGATAATGGTAAATGTCACCATTAAGAAAGCTTAACTTGTCGTTAAGATGTTTTCTGACAAGTTCAAGGAGTTGACTACGATGAGACTTTCTCACTCGTAGCGATGCTAAGAGTCTGTTGGAATTATATTAGCAATTACTGCATTATTTATGAAATCTTGCAGATAGGATGTCAAAACATTGTTTCCTCAACGATTCTTGAGGAAAGGTTGTATGTGATACAACCGGAAGGTTTTGTCTATCCTGAAATATGCTAATAAGTATGCAAAGCTCCAGCAATCCTTCTGAGGACTGGAGTGAGCATCTCGGAGTTGGAATGTATGCTTTGATGATGATCAAAGATTTTGGGTGTATACAAAGTTTATGAGAAACTTGTATTTCCAAAGAAGTGAGTGGGAGCACTATAGAATTTCTGATGAGTATATGTTGTTGACATATTAATGATCAGAAATGACGTAGAATTTCTGGAAAGCATATAGGGTTATTTGAAAGTGTTTTCCAATGGAAAACCTGGATTAAGCTACTTGAACATTGAGCATCAAGATCTATAAGGATAGATCAAAACACTTAATAGTACTTTCAAATGAGCACATGCCTTGACGTGATCTTGAAGGTGTTCAAGATGGATCAGTCAAAGAAGGAGTTCTTGCCTGAGTTGTAAGGTATGAAGTTAAGACTTAAAGCTCGACCATGGCAGAATAGAGAGAAAGGAACGAAGGTCGTCCCCTATGCTTAAGACATAGGCTCTACAGTATGCTATGATGTGTACCGCACCTGAAGTGTGCTTTACCATGAGTCAGTCAAGGGGTACAAGAGTGATCCAAGAATGGATCACAGGACAGCGGTCAAAGTTATCCTTAGTAACTAGTGGACTAAGGAATTTTCTCAATTATGGAGGTGGTAAAAGAGTTCGTCGTAAAGGGTTACGTCGATGCAAGCTTAACACCTATACGGATAGCTCTGAGTAGAGATACCGGATACGTATAATGGAGCAACAATTTAGAATAGCTCCAAGTAGAATAGTTATTTGGAATAGCTCCAAATAGAACGTGGTAGCTGCATCTAGGAGATGACATAGAGATTTGTAAAGCACACACGGATCTGAAAGGTTCAGACCCGTTGACTATAACCTCTCTCACAAGCATAACATGATCAAACCCAGAACTCATCGAGTGTTAATCACATGGTAAATGTGAACTAGATTATTGACTCTAGTAAACTCTTTGGGTGTTAGTCACATGGGATGTGACCTTGAGTGTTAATCACATATCGATGTGAACTAGATTATTGACTCTAGTGCAAGTGGGAGACTGTTGGAAATATGCTCTAGAGGCAATAATAAATTGATTATTATTATATTTCCTTGTTCATGATAATCGTTTATTATCCATGCTAGAATTGTATGGATAGGAAACTCAGATACATGTGTGGATACATAGACAACACCATGTCCCTAGCAAGCCTCTAGTTGACTAGCTCGTTAATCAATAGATGGTTACGGTTTCCTGACCATGGACATTGGATGTCGTTGATAACGGGATCACATCATTAGGAGAATGATGTGATGGACAAGACCCAATCCTAAGCCTAGCACAAGATCATGTAGTTCGTATGCTAAAGCTTTTCTAATGTCAAGTATCATTTCCTTAGACCATGAGATTGTGCAACTCCCGGATACCGTAGGAGTGCTTTGGGTGTGCCAAACGTCACAACGTAACTGGGTGGCTATAAAGGTACACTACGGGTATCTCTGAAAGTGTCTGTTGGGTTGGCACGAATCGAGATTGGGATTTTGTCACTCCGTGTAAACGGAGAGGTATCTCTGGGCCCACTCGGTAGGACATCATCATAATGTGCACAATGTGACCAAGGGGTTGATCACGGGATGATGTGTTACGGAACGAGTAAAGAGACTTGCCGGTAACGAGATTGAACAAGGTATCGGTATACCGACGATTGGATCTCGGGCAAGTACCATACCGCTAGACAAAGGGAATTGTATACGGGATTGATTGAGTCCTTGACATCGTGGTTCATCCGATGAGATCATCGTGGAACATGTGGGAGCCAACATGGGTATCCAGATCCCGCTGTTGGTTATTGACCGGAGAACATCTCGGTCATGACTACATGTCTCCCGAACCCGTAGGGTCTACACACTTAAGGTTCGATGACGCTAGGGTTATAAAGGAAGTTTGTATGTGGTTACCGAATGTTTTTCGGAGTCCCGGATGAGATCCCGGACGTCACGAGGATTTCCGGAATGGTCCGGAGGTAAAGATTTATATATAGGAAGTCCTGTTTCGGCCATCGGGACAAGTTTCGGGGTCATCGGTATTGTACCGGGACCACCGGAAGGGTCCCGGGGGCCCACCGGGTGGGGCCACCTGCCCCGGGGGGCCACATGGACTGTAGGGGGTGCGCCTTGGCCTACATGGGCCAAGGGCACCAGACCCTAGAGGCCCATGCGCCAAGATATAGAAAAAAGGGGAGAGTCCTAAAGGGGGAAGGCACCTCCGAGGTGCCTTGGGGAGGATGGACTCCTCCCCTCCTCTTAGCCGCACCCCTTCCTTGGAGGAAGGGGCAAGGCTGCGCCTCCCCCCTCTCCCCTGCCCCTATATATAGTGGAGGGGAGGGAGGGCATCCATACCTGAGCCCTTGGCGCCTCCCTCCCTCCCGTGACACCTCCTCCTCTCCCGTAGGTGCTTGGCGAAGCCCTGCAGGATTGCCACGCTCCTCCATCACCACCACGCCGTTGTGCTTCTGCTGGATGGAGTCTTCCTCAACCTCTCCCTCTCTCCTTGCTGGATCAAGGCGTGGGAGACATCGTCCAGCTGTACGTGTGTTGAACGCGGAGGTGCCGTCCGTTCGGCACTAGGATCATCGGTGATCTGAATCACGACGAGTACGACTCCATCAACCCCGTTCACTTGAACGCTTCCGCTTAGCGATCTACAAGGGTATGTAGATGCACTCTCCTTCTACTCGTAGCTGGTTTCTCCATAGATAGATCTTGGTGACACGTAGGAAAATTTTGAATTTCTGCTACGTTCCCCAACACCTACATGGGCCATAAGGGTGAAGAGGAGGGCCGGCCAGGGCAGGCCGCGCGCCCCCTCCCCCCTAGTCCGAATAGGACAAGGAAGGGGGGCGGCGCCCCCCTTTCCTCTTTCTCCCTTCCCCCTTCCTTTTCCAACAAGGCAAGAGGGGGGAGTCCTACTCCCGGTGGGAGTAGGACTCCTCCAGGCGCACCCCTAGGGCCGGCCGCACCTCCCCCTCTCCCTCCTTTATATACGGGGTCAAGGGGGCACCCCATGACACACAAGTTGATCTTCGTGATCGTTCCTTAGCCGTGTGCGGTGCCCCCTTCCACCATATTCCACCTCGGTCATATCGTAGCGGTGCTTAGGAGAAACCCTGGGTTGGTAGAACATCATCACCGTCATCACGCCGTCGTGCTGACGAAACACTCCCTCAATGTTTTGCTGGATCGGAGCTCGAGGGACGTCACCGAGTTGAACGTGTGCAGAACTCGGAGGTGCCGTACGTTCGGTACTTGGATCGGTCGGATCGGGAAGACATACGACTACTTCCTCTACGTTGTGTTAACGCTTCCGTTGCCGGTCTACGAGGGTACGTAGACAACACTCTCCCCTCTCGTTGCTATGCATCACCATGATCTTGCGTGTGCGTAGGAATTTTTTTGAAATTACTACGTTCCCCAACAGGAACTGCCCTAGATACTTGGCGGATAAGAAGGATGGCATAGTGAACAAAGGTATATTTGATATACATGTTATTTATGTGTACTTTAATAGTGTTTATAGCTAACCCCTCAGTATTTGATACTAGTTCAGTTGCTAAGAGTAGTAACTCGAAACGGGAGTTGCAAAATAAACAAAGACTAGTTAAGGGCGAGGTGATGATGTATGTTGGAAGTGATTCCAAGGTTGATAAGATCACCATCGCACACCCCCTTTACCTTTGGGATTAGTGTTGAACCTAAAATAAATGTTATTTGGTGTTTGCGTTGAGCATGAATATGATTGGATCATGTTTATTGCAATACGGTTATTCATTTAAGTCAAAGAATAATTGTTGTTCTATTTAAATGAATAAAACCTTCTATGGTCATACACTCAATATAAATGGTTTATTGAATCTCGATCGTAGTGATACACATATTTATAATATTGAAGCCAAAAGATTCAAAGTTAATAATGATAGTGCAACTTATTTGTGGCACTGCCGTTTAGGTCATATTGGTGTAAAGCGCATGAAGAAACTCCATGCTGATGGACTTTTGGAATCACTTGATGCTTGCGAACCATGCCTCATGGGAGACTAAGACTTCGCTCTCTGGAACAATGGAGCGAGCAACTGACTTATTGGAAATAATACATACTGATGTATGCGATCCGATAAGTGTTGAGGCTCGTGGTGGGTATCATTATTTTTTGACCTTCACAGATGATTTGAGCAGATATGGGTATATCTACTTAATGAAACATAAGTCTGAAACATTTGAAAAGTTCAAAGAATTTCAGAGTGAAGTGGAAAATCATCATAACAAGAAAATAAAGTTTCTACGATGTGATCATGGAGGCGAATATTTGAGTTACGAGTTTGGTCTTCATTTGAAACAATGTGGAATAGTTTCACAACTCACACCACCTGGAACACCACAGCATAATGGTGTGTCCAAACGTTGTAATCGTACTTCATTGGATATGATTCGATCTATGATGTCTCTTACCGATTTACCACTATCGTTTTGGGGTTATGCATTAGAGACAGCTGCATTCATGTTAAATAGGCCACCATCTAATCCGTTGAGATGACACCGTATGAACTATGGTTTGGCAAGAAACCAAAGCCGTCGTTTCTTAAAGTTTGGGTTGTGATGCTTATGTGAAAAAGTTTCAAACTAATAAGCTCGAACCCAAATCAGAGTAGTGTGTCTTCATAGGATACCCAAAAGAAACTGTTGGGTACACCTTCTATCACAGATCTGAAGGCAAGATATTTTGTTGCTAAGAATGGATCCTTTCTAGAGAAGGAGTTTCTCTCGAAAGAAGTGAGTGGGAGGAAAGTAGAATTTGATGAGCTAATTGTACCTTCTCCCGAATTGGAAAGTAGTTCATTACAGAAATCAGTTCTACTGATTCCTACACCAATTAGTGAGGAAGCTAATGGTGATGATCATGAAACTTCAGATCAAGTTACTACCGAACCTTGTAGTTCAACCAGAGTATGGTCCGCACCAGAGTGGTACGGTAATCCTGTTCTAGAAGTCATGTTACTAGACCATGACGAACCTACGAACTATGAGGAACCGATGATGAGCCAAGATTCCACAAAATGGCTTGAGGCCATGAAATCTGAGATGGGATCCATGTATGTGAAAAAAGTATGGACTTTGATTGACTTGCCCGATGATCGGTGAGCCATTGAGAATAAATGGATTTTCAAGAGGAAGACGAACGCTGATAGTAGTGTTACTATCTACAAAGCTCGAATTGTCGCAAAATGTTTTCGACAAGTTCAAGGTGTTGACTACGATGAGATTTTCTCACTCATATCGATGCTTAAAAGTTTGTCCGAATCATGTTAACAGTTGCCACATTTTATGAAATCTGGCAAATGGATGTCAAAACTGCATTCCTTAATGGATTTCTTAAAGAAGAGTTGTATATTATGCAACCAGAAGGTTTTGTCGATCCTAAAGGTGCTAACAAAGTGAGCAAGCTCCAGCAATCCATCTATGGACTGGTGCAAGCATCTCGGAGTTGGAATATATGCTTTGATAAAGTGATCAAAGCATATGGTTTTATACAGACTTGCAGTGAAGCCTATATTTACAACAAAGTGAGTCGGAGCACTACAACATTTCTGATAAGTATATGTAAATGACATATTGTTGATCGGAAATAATGTAGAATTTTCTGGAAAGCATAAAGGAGTGTTTGAAAGGAGTTTTTCAAAGAAAGACCTCGGTGAAGCTACTTACATATTGAGCATGAAGATCTATAGAGATAGATCAAGATGCTTGATATATTTTCAATGAGTACATACCTTGACAAGATTTTGAAGTAGTTCAAAATGGAATAGTCAAAGAAGGAGTTCTTGCCTGTGTTACAAGGTGTGAAGTTGAGTAAAGACTCAAAACCCAACCACGGCAGAAAATAGAAATAGAATGAAATGTCATTCCCTATGCCTCAGTCATAGGTTCTATAAAGTATGCTATGCTGTGTACCAGACCTATTGTGTACCTCGCCATAAGTTTGGCAAGAGGGTACAATAGCGATCCAGGAGTGGATCACTGGACCTCGGTCAAAAATATCCTTAGTGGAATAAGGAAATGTTTCTCGGTTATGATGGTGACAAAGAGTTCGTCGTAAAGAGTTACGTCGATACAAGCTTTGACACCGATCTGGATGACTCTAAGTCTCGATCTAGATACATATTGAAAGTGGGAGCAATTAGCTAGAGTAGCTCCGTGCAAAGCATTGTAGACGTAGAAAATTTTCAAAATACACACGGCTTTGAATGTGGCAGACCCATTGACTAAATTTCTCTCACAAGCAAAACATGATCACTCTTTGGATGTTAATCACATAGCGATGTGAACTAGATTATTGACTCTAGTAAACCCTTTGGGTGTTAGTCACATGGAGATGTGAACTAATCACATAAATTTGTGAACTATTGGTGTTAAAATCACATGACAATGTGAACTAGATTATTGACTCTAGTGCAAGTGGGAACTGAAGGAAATATGCCCTAGAGGCAATAATAAAGTTGTTATTTATATTTACTTATATCATGATAAATGTTTATTATTCATGCTAGAATTGTATTAACCAGAAACTTAGTACATGTGTGAATACATAGACAAACAGAGTGTCACTAGTTTGCCTCTACTTGACTAGATCATTGAATCAATGATGGTTATGTTTCCTAACCATAGACATGAGTTGTCATTTGATTAATGGGATCACATCATTAGAGAATTATGTGATTGACTTGACCCATCCGTTAGCTTAGCACGATGATCGTTTAGTTTGTTGCTATTGCTTTCTCCATAACTATACATGTTCCTATGACTATGAGATCATGCAACTCCCGAATACCGGAGGAACACTTTGTGTGATACCAAACATCACAACATAACTGGGTGATTATAAAGGTGCTCTACAGGTGTCTCCGATGGTGTTTGTTGAGTTGTCATGGATCAAGAATAGGATTTGTCACTCCGATTGTCGGAGAGGTAACTCTGGGCCCTCTCGGTAATGTACATCACTGTCGGTGTCAAAACCGGGAGATCTCGGGTAGGGGGTCCCGAACTATGCATCTAAGGATCGATGGTAACAAGAGACAGGGGACACGATGTTTACCTAGGTTCGGGCCCTCTTGATGGAGGTAATACCCTACTTCCTGCTTGATTGACTTTGATGAGTATAGGAGTTACAAGAGTTGATCTACCTCGAGATCGTATGTTGTGGTCTAAACCTATAGGTATGATGAGTAATGTCATAATAATCTATTGACTAGCCTGGCCTCGGCTTATATAACATACCAGAGGCCTAGGATAACAAGAGTCCTAGTCGAATACGTCGGTGGAGAGGAGTCCTTGTCTTGATCACCAAGTCTTGTGGAATCTTCCTCGTATATGTCTTCGGCTGTCTGAACTGGCCCATGAGTAACCGGCCATGGGGGTCCTCGGCCCAATCCAACTTATCGGGAAACGATGTGGTGAGTACCCCCTAGTCCAGGACACCGTCAGTAGCCCCCTGAACCGGTCTTGAAGTTGGGGACGCTCCTCGGTTCTTCCAAACTGTTCTTCATCTTCGATCGTCGGTCTTGAAAACTGGTTCAACAAATCTTCCCATCTTCTATCTTGAGGATTGCTGAGCTAAATCTGAAGATCTCACATGTCGGGTATCCGAGGAGACCTTTAAGTCTTCATCCTTTATTAATGCCTTGTTATTTTTATGCCACACCTCGGGTTTGAAGTTGTTCCCGGGCGGCAGTGTCCTCTTGCGTCCGAGCTCCCACGCCGGACTGCATTCGAGGTATCTGTAAGTGCATCTAGTGCCACCCCTAGTTGGTTTTGGAGTATTGATGACAAACCTGGTTGAGGGACTAATGTGTTTGTGAGAATTGCAGGATAACACAGGTAGTAGTCCCTCATTGATTCAGTTTACCTACCGGAGATGACCCCTAAAAATGTACGAAGACATTGAAGAAAATGGTGGTATGTGAAGATATTCACATTGAAGACTATGACAAGAGAAGACATCGCGTGAAGACTATGGAGCGCGAAGACTTAGTTGTTTACTTGTTTCCTTTTCTTCTTTGTTGAGTCATAGGAACCACCGTACTATTAAGTGGGGTCCCAGTGAACAAAGTCAGAGTGACTAAAGTCATGCTTAACCAAAATCATATGTCTTCAAGTGAAGACAATGAGAGCAAATCTTATCCAGTGCTGGATGAGTCAGCTTTACTTGTAGCCCAAGTAAAGTTGCAGCGTGTGTTTGAAATCTGACCGTTGGAACACGTGTCAGTTCCTTAGTGACCCAGGGTCATTTTGGACAAATCAGGTCGGGTTGCCTAGTGGCTATAAATAGCCCACCCCCTACACCATAAATTGGTGGCTGCTCAAAGTTAGTGCACGACTTTTGTAGTTTGAGAGCAACCCACCTCGAAGCCTTTGAGAGAGAAATCCTTGCGAGGACAAAGCCCTAAACACCCAGAGCCAAAGAGTGTTAGGCATCACCGAAGTCTTCTTGTCTGTGTGATCTGAAGACTTGTTACACTTTAGGACTGTGAATCCTCCAGCCATTTAGGCGTCGCGTTCTGAGCACCCAAGAGTCATTGTGGATCCCCGGTGAATGAAGTCTGTGAAGGTTTGGAAGTCTACCTTGAAGACTTACCAGAGTGATTGGGCGAGGACTGGGTGTCCTTAGCTCAAGGGGAATAAGGTAAAGACACGATCTTCTGAGTTAAATCTCAGCCTCCCTAATCAGACGTACAGTTGTCACAGCAATTGGAACTGGTCCAACAAATCATTGTCTTCAACAAGCCACTGGTTCTATCCTTCCCATCTCTTTATTTATAGTTGGTCCTTGTGAAGTCATTGCCTGTTTGTATTGTCCATTTGTCTTCACTGTGTGACTGTTTGTTCAGATTGGTTTCATACTATCTTCCATCCTGATCCGTACTGCCTAGCTGCTATTAGTCTTCATGCTCTCACTTCATTGAATACTTTACTATGGCTTGTCTAGTGTAGTCTACCTTCCGCTGCATGGTTATAGGTTCATTTCTATCGTTTGTCTTCGAAACTCCCATGTTTTGAAGACTTTCATAAAAATCGCCTATTCACCCCCCTCTAGTCGATAACTAGCACTTTCGATTGGTATCAGAGCAAGGTACTCCCTTGTTCTGTGTGATTCGGTTTAACCACCTGGAGTTTTAGCTATGTCGACTGCAGGGATAATCAAACTCTCCGCTGCGTGCCCCGTCTTCGATGGAACTTAATATCCCTACTGGAAGAACAAGATGCGCATGCATCTTGAAGCCATTGATGTCAACCTCTGGTATGTCATCAAGAATGGCGTTCCCAAGGCTAGTGAAGGTGTCACCGCTGCTGATGTCAAGAAGTTCGTTCAATTGGATTCCACTGCCAAGAACATCATATGTGGTCATCTGACCAAAGGGCAGTATGGCCGTGTGAGTGCTCTGGAAACATCAAAGCTAGTCTGGGACTGGCTCTCCAAGGTCAACAAAGGCGTCTCAATCAAAGGATCAGTGTACTTGGCAACCTCTTCAACCGCTTCAAGAGAAACGACAATGAGAATGTTCAGCTCACGTTTGATCGCCTCACTGACATCACAAATGAGCTTCAAGCTCTCGGCGCTACTGAGATCACCAAGCATGAAATCGTCAAGACACTCCTGAGATCACTTGACAGCTCATTTGACACCCTAGCCCTGATGATTCAAGAACACCCTGACTTTAAGACACTCGAGCCGTCTGACATACTTGAAAGGCTCAACACACATGAGTTTCAGCTTTATGAGAAAAGAGATAACTACGGTCCCAACTATGGCCGAACTCGCACCTTGAAGGCAAAAGTTGTTTCCTCATCTGAAGAAGAATCTGACTGCAGTTCTGATGATCCTAAAGACATTGGAAAGGAACTTTCTATGCTTGTGAAGAAGTTCCAGAAATTCACCAAGAAGAAAGGCTTCAGAAAGTCTTCACGATCCAGCTCAAGGAATGATGAAGCTTCAACTCATGACTACAAGAAGAGAACATGCCACAAGTGCAAGAAACCTGGTCACTACATCTCTGAGTGTCCGCAGTGGGACAATGAGAACAAGAAGAAGAAGAAGAAGAAGAAGAAGAAGAAGAAGAAGAAGAAGAAGAAGAAGAGCAAGGAATATGATTCTAACGACAAGAAGAAGAAGAAATACGCAAAGCCTTCTTCCAAGTCTTCCTCAAAGTCTTCATCACACAAGAAGAGCTCATCTGGCAAGGCTCGTGCATTTGTTGGCAAGGAAATGGATTCAGAGGAGGAGTCTGCTTCTGAGGAGGCGGAGGTGGAGTCTGAGGAGGAGTCCGATTCTGGCGTTGCAAGTCTGGCTACAGCCTACGTTGCCAAGTCCATCTTCAAAACTGAACACAATGACTTCGTCACCAACGCCGATGCTAATGACAAGGACAAATCCCCTCCCACCTATTGCTTCATGGCACGCGGTGCCAAGGTAAACTCGGGCAATGCTCACTATCAAACATCCAGTGAAGATGACTCTGATTGTGGTTCCAAACCCAGCTACAAAACACTTGCTAAAATTGCAACTGAACAACAGAAAGCTATGGAACATATTCAAAAACTGTTAGACAAAAGCGATGACCTGTTGGACGCTGAAATGACTCGATCTTAGTCCTTAATTGAAGACATAAAAAATCTTCATGTTAAATATGAGGAACTTAAAAGTCGTCATGAAACTCTCTCAACAACTCATGAAAAGCTTTCCTATGATTATCTTCAAAGGAAACAAGAACTTGAGAAATTGAGAGCGGTTCATGAAGATCTTCAAAAGGAAAACGAGTCACTTCGCGCTGAACAGATCAGTCCCGCTCAAGAAGGATTTGAACCACCATGTCTTAAATGCCTTGAGCATGATAACGCTTCTTCTGTTGTTGAATGTTCTACTACTGCTACTGTTGCAATATCTTCAATTGTTGATGTGGTAACTAACCCCTCTGCCGAGGATGCCACTGCTATTGCTGATGAAAATGCTAGGTTGAAGACATTGCTTGAAACAGGGATGTACAAAGGTCTCAAAGGGCATCAGACACTATGTGATGTCCTCAAAAGGCAGATTCTGAACCGAAACCCTAGGAAAGAGGGTGTTGGGTTCGAAAGGACAATGAATGTTGATGGCTCTTACTGGAAGCCTGAGCAGTACCCCAAAACCACATGGGTTGCTGCAAAGGAACCTTTAGTGGATCCATCCACCCTATCTGGATTCACTTGTGCTAATCCTATTGTCATTGATGAATCCTTTGATGCAAACTATAAACTGTTTAAGAATCAGATTGGTGAAGTGTTTGCCAGGTATATTGGTACTAACTGCAGGAATGGGCCACCTATGAAGAAAGTCTGGGTGCCCAAAAGGTGTCTGGAGAATCTTCCTGTGAATTTCGTCGTGACACCACAGGGGAAGTAGACAAACCCCAGACCACAGGCTTCATATGGTCCAAAGGCTTCATACAGACAGAGGACTCACCTGAGTCGCACTAACACAAATGCTTTGCAGGGAAATCATACTCAGGCCTATGAATATGAGCATGTTTCATCGAACCGCCATGTTCATAAGACCAAGAACTACTCTACTTATTCCTATGAGTATTATTCACCTCCTGCAAAACTATTTGCCAGGGCTTCAAAGCCAAAGTTCTCAGACGTAGCACTTAGACTCATTGATTCGAAGCTACCCTTGAAGATGTGGGTGGCTAAGAAAGCTTAACTCTCTTTTGCAGGGAAAGGTCTCCAGCCAAAAATCAAATGCGTCTGAAGCTATTGCTGGGGACCTAAAATATCTTGTAGGGTGCAAGATCAAATGCCCAAATGGTCTTATTATGTATTTTGTTCCTGAGTCCCTTGCTATTTATCCTATCAGTCCTAACCTCGATCTAAGCTTTCATAATCCACTTGCTCGTCAAATGTTTATGCTTCACTATGCTCTTCGTGAAGCCTATCCCCCTAACTGCTCTGTAGGGTATGGCACCAGCTGCTTCAGAATGGATTATTGATAGTGGATGTACTAATCACATGACTGGCGAACGAAGTCTTCTCATAGACTCAACCTTACGTCCATCTGACAAAAGTCACATCACATTTGCTGATACTGGTAAAAGCAAGGTATTGGGTCTAGGTAGAGTTGCAATCTCAAAGGATCAGCACATGGATAAAGTGATGCGTGTTGAATCCCTTGGTTTCAACTTAATGTCTGTCTCAATGCTTTGTGATTTGAACATGATTGTGATATTTGGAAAATATCGTTGCCTTGTTCTAATGGAATCTTACAAGTCTCTAGTCTTTGAAGGGTATCGGAAAGATGATTTGTACATAGTAGATTTCTCAGCAGGACCACAACTTGTCGTATGTCTTCTTGCAAAAGCTTCAGAGTGCTGGCTCTGGCATCGGAGGCTAGGGCATGCTGGCATGAGAAACTTACATATTCTTGCAAAGAAGAAGCACCTCATAGGCATCGAGGGCGTCAAGTTCAAGGAGGATCACTTATGCGGTGCCTGCGAAGCTGGAAAGATGACGAGGGCCAAGCATCCCTCGAAGACAATCATGACAACGACTCAACCCTTCGAACTGCTACACATGGACCTCTTTGGCCCTACTCACTACTCTACCCTTACTACTACTGTTGGTCTCTATGGCTTCGTCATTATTGATGATTATTCAAGATATACATGGGTACATATAATCCTCTACAAGACTGAAGTGCAGGATGTCTTCAGACGCTTTGCCAATCGAGCCATGAACAACTATGGCATCAAGATCAAGCACATCAGAATTGACAATGGCACTGCATTCAAGAACACCGGCCTCGGCACTTATCTTGATACACTGGGCGTCACTCATGAGTTCTCAGCTCCGTACATGCCGCAGTAGAATGGCATCGTGGAATGCAAGAACAAAACACTCATTGAGATGGCTCGGACGATGCTCGATGAATACAAGACACCAAGAAAGTTCTGGCCTGAAGCTATTGATACTGCATGCCATGTCATCAACCGTGTTTATCTTCACAAGCTTCTGAAGAAAACATCCTATGAACTCCTCACTGGTAAGAAGCCAAATGTCAGTTACTTCAGAGTATTTGGTGCTAGGTGCTGGATCAAGGATCCACATCACAGTTCAAAATTTGCACCAAAAGCACATGAAGGTTTTATGCTTGGTTACGGAAAGGATTCGCACTCCTACAGAGTCTTCAACCTCTTTCACTACAAAGTGGTTGAAACTGTGGATGTGCGTTCGATGAGACTAATGGCTCGCAAAGAGAGCACCTACCAAATGTGCTAGATGAAATTCCACCCAGTGAATCCATCAAGCTTATGGGAACTGGAGAAATCATACCGTCTGAAGTACAACCTGAAGAGGAACTTATCATTTCTACACCTAATCAACCTGAAGACAATGCTCAGCCTGAAGACAATCCTTCAAACAATGACAATGATCAGCAAGAGCAAAATCTTCGGCTAGTTCATCCTCGTGTTGCAAACGAAGTACAGATTGAGAAGATAATTGATAGCATCAATGCACCTAGTCCACTCACTCGTTCAAGGGCAACATAACTAGCAAATTTCTGTGGGCACTTTGCATTCGTCTCAATATCTGAACCCAAGAAAGTTGATGAAGCCTTCATGGAACCTGAATGGATTCAAGCTATGCAAGAAGAGCTTCAACAGTTCGAGCTGAATAATGTATGGGAACTGGTCAAGCGTCCTGATCCTCGTAAACACAATATCATAGGCACTAAATGGATATATCGCAACAAGCAAGATGAGCATGGTCAAGTTGTCAGAAACAAGGCTCATCTTGTTGCTCAAGGATACACTCAAGTTGAAGGAATTGACTTTGATGAAACATTTGCTCCTGTGGCTAGGCTTGAAGCTATACGCATACTGCTAGCCTATGAAAATCATCATAACATCCTTCTGTATCAAATGGATGTGAAGAGTGCCTTTCTCAATGGCAAGATTGAAGAAGAAGTGTATGTTGCACAACCGCCTGGTTTTGAAGATCCAAAACATCCTGACATGGTTTACAAGCTCAACAAGGCATTGTATGGCCTCAAACAAGCTCCTCGTGCTTGGTATGACACACTCAAAGACTTCCTGAAGAGCAAAGGCTTCAAACCTGGTTCCCTGGATCCCATACTCTTCACGAAGACATGTGATGGTGAACTGTTTGTGTGCCAAATATATGTGGATGACATTATCTTCGGCTACACTAATCAGAAATACAGTGATGAGTTTGGACACATGATGCAAGAGCAATATCAGATGTCCATGATGGGTGAGCTGACTTGGTCTTCAAATACGGCAGCAACGCAGCGGCATCTTCATATCTCAAGAGAAATACCTCAAAGATTGCCTGGAGAAGTTTGGAATGCAAGACTGCAAAGGTTATACGACGCCAATGCCAACCAAAAGTCATCTGGGTCCTGACGCCAATGGTAAAGAGTTTGATCGAAAGGTATACCGCTCCATGATTGGTTCTTTGCTTTATTTATGTGCATCTAGGCCAGATATCATGCTTAGTGTTTGCATGTGTGCCCGATTCCAAGCGGCACCAAAGGAATCGCATCACTTAGCTGTGAAGCGTATTCTTTGATATTTGGCTTACACCCCAACACTAGGATTATGGTATCCAAACGGCTCAGAGTTTGATCTAGTTGGATTCTCGGATGCTGATTATGCTAGTGACAAGGTGGATCACAAGTCTACATCAGGCACATGTCACTTTCTGGGACGATCACTTCTGTGTTGGTCTTCAAAGAAGTAGAACTATGTATCTCTCTCCACTGTTGAATCTGAATACATTCCTGCTAGATCTTTCTGCGCTCAGCTTCTATGGATGTAGCAAACACTCAAAGACTATGACATTCATCTAAAGAAAGTGCCACTCTACTGCGACAATGAAAGCGCCATCAAGATTGCCAACAACCCAGTTCAGCACTCGAAGACAAAGCACATTCAGATCCGTCATCACTTTCTCAGAGATCATGTCATGAAGGAAGATATTGATATCATTCACGTCAACACTGAAGAGCAACTGGAAGATATCTTCACAAAGCCCTTGGATGAGAAAAGGTTTTGCAAGTTGTGGTTTGAGCTAAATATCTTGGAATCCTCAAATGTCCTGTGATCGTGCACACATCCTAACACTTATGCATGTTGATGACTTAGATGTGCAACACACGAAGTAACGTATATCTTCAACTAATGAAGACTTACACTCTAAGTGTGAATACATTAACGTGGAATTTGACTTCGGAGCGCCATGATAATTGTGCACCGTGTCTAGGTCTAATACTTCCTATACAGTGGGTAACGCCACCACCAAACTTTTGTTCGGAGTGTTTTCTGTTGGCGTTACATTTGCAAAGTCTTCGCATTTGGTTTTTCTTCAATATTAACATGACTTCATGTTTATCTTCACTATATTGATCTGGTCTTATTCGGATATATTCATATATTTGCGTTCTATCCTCTACAGCATTCACTTATAGCTATGTCTTCTCATTTGAATCTTTTGAACTAAGTGAATGTGATCGGACCCTAACCTTTCTATGCTCCCGTCTCAAATCTATCTATCCAAATCATATGCATACTATTGAAACTGTCGAATGTCTTCGCTGCGTCCTTGTCAGCAGAAGATATAGAGACAAACATTAAATCTGTTTTAAATGCTCAATCCTTTTTGCGTGAAACCCGGAGAAGCGGGAACGACCACCCGACAATCCAGGCATGCGTGGGAATGTGGAAAAACCTCCAATGTGTTGCATGATCGCCACGTGTCCTTCAGATGTGAACCGCCAGGGGCACCTGCGTAATAACGTTGCGCCGTCCCTATCCTAATAAATACATGCCACACCCCAGTCATTATCTCTTCTTCCACTTCTCTTTCTCACACAAACCCTAGCGCCACCGCTAGCCCTCGACGACACCGGCAACGAAGCGCTTAGCTGTCGTGACCTCACCGACACTGTCCTCACGCCGGCCGCGGACATCGTCTTCTCCACCGTCGCCGTAGGTGTCCTTCGTCTCCAAGTTAGGGCATGGAAGATCGAACTGCTCGGCCTCATCTCCTACTCCGTTTAGCAGTTCCTCGAGTGGTAAATAAAAACTCTTTTTATAGTCCTTTTTGATCCGATAGATTCATCCTTTTCAACCACAAGTGGTTTCTGTCCCTACAAAGTTGGATCTATCATGTTTTGCATCTCATAACATGCATAGTATGTTCACTTATGCTTCACAAAGTAGTTAGATTCCTCACTTGTACTTATTCATGGATTCATACAAAACTGGAACCAACTCTCTACATATGAGTGAATGTCTTCGCACTATGAGGTTAATGTCTTCTAAACTGATTTATCTTCAAAATCTTCTGACAGTGCATATGACCTCTTCCCCTTCCCTCGCATCTCTAATGATGTCACAGGTACATGACCGTGGGAGAATCCCTTGGTTCTCATAGTCTGCATTCATTTGCAGAGTTCTTACAGCATCATATCAATTCTCCCGAAGCTAATTCTTGTCTGACCAGCGGAAGGAAGCCTTTGCATGTTCTGAAGCCTTTCAGTCTGAACTTCATGGCAACAAAAAGATCAGTTAGGAAGGGCGGCAGACAGCATCGTGAAAACACTGCTAAGGACCTGCCACCGGATCTCTATGAGTTATACAAGTCAGATCCAGAAGAGACCTATGGAGAACGCAAGAACCAAATCCAATGGATTCGAAGACATTGGGCAGAGGAATGGTTCAAGTACAGATTTGTCACTAACGAATATGCTGAAAAGAATGCCATCAAGGGCCCCTAGGGAGATATTATATACAAAGGTCTTCAGCCCAAGTCGAAGTCCAAAGCTATTGCTCAAGGCTTCTACCCCTGCATGATTCGTGGACCTCAGCCTGCTAATGCCGACCCATCCTCTCTGTTATGGTGTCGTGAAGACAATCTCTTTAAGCGCAACTTCCAGTTTGCCAAAACTTCTGCCAAAGAGAACAAGAAGTCACTAGGGTTAGACTTCAACTCCGGTCCCTCTGCTCCTCGTGCCGATGGCACACGCGATGCTGAACCCAATATTGTTGGGCCCTCCTACAACCTTGAAGGTCTCATCACTCACATTCAGGTTCAAGGGGCAGCCATGGATCACTCTACAGATGACGCTGATTCTGACGAAGTGCATGCACCACCGAAGCCTCGGAAGCAAAAGAAACCAAAGGCTTCAAAGCCCTTCTCCGCACCAAAGGTCTCGCGGGTGAAGCCTCTGGCCACTGCACCTCCTGAAGCCAGTGTGCAGTCTGAAGATCTCTCTCGCATCTCCAAGTCTGACAAGATGAAGAAGCCCATGCAACCAACTGGTCAAGCATTAACCCCTGCTGCCATTCTGAGGAATGAGAACGAAGCCATTGATCTGCCTAGCAACAACGATCTTGGCGATGATGCTCTTGAGCTGCTCATAAAGAGCAAGCAAGAGGCGGAAATCTTCAATGATCTTCCCCACTTTGATGTGGAGATCCTGTACAAGTTCATTGATGGGTGGTTTGACAGCCCAGACCTCACTTTTGATGATCTTCAGCTCCCAATTGGCCTCAGCGTCTCTTTCCATGGAGCCATTGATCCTGAGCTGGCTCTTGCACAGAAAATTGTTGAGCTGAAGCACAAGATTGATTATGAAAAGGCTCAGTTCAAGAAGCACATGGCCAAGCTCAACGTGGAAGACGTCCAAAACTTCAAGGTCATGCTGCATGAGCTCAAGGAGGCATTCCACAAGAAACATGAAGAAGCAAAAGGCTCTCATGAGCACATGAAGAATCTCGCTGCCAAATGTGTTCAAGGCTACAATGAAGCTGAAAAGCGCAAGGCTTGGGGGCGACCAGGCATCGACCCCAGAATGGCTGCCAAGAAGAAGAAGAAGCCTGTTATGGCCAACCAGAAGCATCAAGGCAGGAAGAACCTCGAATTGTCTTCCCGGCCAGTATGACAGGCTCAAAGTCTAAGGTCCCCACATTGGCTTCAGAGCTCAAGAAAACTAGGGCAGCTGAAGCCGAAGCCCAAAAGCGCAAGACCAAGGCCACCACTGATGATGCTCCACTGACCAAGAAGAGAAAGACAAATAAGAAAGACTGGGCTGCTCCCACAGAGCCCCTTGTTGTCGAGCCAATCTTAGTGGCTCGCCCTGCGTCTAAACATCATGAGCGCTAGTTGATAGTTCATGAGCCTCCTTCCACAGAGGCTCCAGAAGTTGAAGACATTCCAGCTGTTGACCCCACCGTAGCTGAAGACATTGGTCATCAAGACAATGTTGAAGATGATGAAGTCCTTCCTTAGATCAAACACAATGTGGTATCATCGCCTGTTCTCACGAATAGCGAACTCATCAGCATTGGTCGTCCATTGACGCCAATTGCTCAGGATGACTCATGGGCTAATCACCCACAAGACTCCCCCCGTCAAGAAGAATCCCCAAGTACTCCCCCACCTCAAGTCACCACTTTGGTGCTTGAAGACGATGACTTGTGTGGCCTAGCCAACTTCCTCTCCAAAGGCTCGCCCGCACTCCGCAGGCTTCGCAAAGGACCAAGGCCACAGGTCACTTTGTCAAGTGTTCCAGAAGGAGAAGAGCGCCAATCCATTTCACGCCAAGTCTTTCCTGAAGCCTCTCCTACAGCGAACATCCCTAAGTCTGAAGCCAAAGCGGCTGGAGATATTCTAGCTGCATCAGCCGATGAACAAGAAGAACCAAGAGAAGAAGATCGTGTTGCTACACCCCCGTCCAACCCTGAAGTTGTTCTCAAGGAGAATGTGTCCGACCCTCCAGCTACTCGAGTGGAGGTTGAAAACTCTGAGGCGGCCACTAACACCAACACTGACGCCAATGATGTTGTCATGGCTGAAGCTACTATGGCGCCTGAAGCTAATGTGGTGCCAGAAGTGATTACACCTGAAGCCAATCTGCAGCCAGAAGTCAATGCCACTGTTCCTGTACCGCCTCCATGGCCACACACCCTTGAGCAAGCATTCTATCAAGGCCAACTTACCATCGTCTGCTGGCCCATTCTGGTTCCTCCACCTGTAGCCGGTCTGCAATTTGACTATCATCTGGAGCACATGCCTCAGGTTCCGAAGCCAAAGCCAAGGCTACCAAGGTTTCCAGGTACTGCAACTTCACCAGGATTGTTTAATCTGAATGGCTTCAAGGCACACAACACATTCTTTGACAGTGCCAAGAACCCCTACACAAGGCCAAGAGTCTCCTCAGATTGATTCTGGAGTTATCAGCAGTGCAACTACTATTCCTACATCTTATACAATCAGGGGCGCATTTTCCCTCATATGCGTCTAGACAGCGAAGCCATGGCTGGCCTGCCCTGCCTATAAGAAGCCCTTGACTGCTTCAGAGATGCTGGCCTTCTACAGTTTGTGACTGCCAAAGAACATTGGAATGAAGAGCATCTGCTACAATTCTATGCTACCCTTCACATTCGCGGCTACAACAGGGATCCGAAGACTTGGATCCTTGAGTGGATGACAGGCGATGTACACCATGAAGCTAAAGCCCAAGACATCATTGAGCTTACTACCCTGCCCACTCCAGGCGAACATTATGAACCAGGTTGTCAGCTACACCAGAATGCGTTGGAAAGCATCTTCCAGAAGCTAGAGCCAAATATGAGCCAAATGTTGAGCATGATGAAGCCACTGCCACAAGACGCTGACTATCCTAAGGAGTTCTTTGTTGAAGACCTAGAGTATTTGCCCTGCACTATTTATCATATTATCAGGCGAACTCTCTGGCCAGTCAAAGGACATTCTCCTGTAGCGAAGCTTGAAGGAGCAATGAAGACATTGGTTTTCTATATCTTCAATGGCATCAGCTTCAATGCTCAAGACTTCTTCATCAAGCAATTGGCTGCATCTGGCTCCGATATCTTTGATCTGAAGTTCTATGCTCCATGGGTAATGTGCCTCATCAAGCTTCACTCTGCTATCAACTATCAGCCGTCTGCGCGCAATCACCTTATATTATTGCCAGAGGTTGATCTGTCTGTCGAAGCTATTTACCCAGAGCCTGCAAAGGAGCCAATTTATCTTCACAATGTTGATCATCAAAGCTTCACCTAGCCCATTGAAGTAGTTCAGGCCGTTTCTCGTGTTTATCCCTTGGCTGGCAATACACATGCCCCTCTCACCCAAACTGAAGCCACTGCAAGTACCATCGCCCAAAGGCCTCGGAAGCGATCTCGTGTTCTCAATGACCGAGAGATTCTCGTCGCTCTACATCAGAAACAGGATAAGCATCATGACTGGATTAAGCGTAAGATGTAAAGCCTCTTGGTGGATGTCAATCGCATACGAAATCTTGCCACCAAGAATGCCTTTGTTACACATGAAACCTGTCGGAGGTCTTGGAAGAGTTTGACATTACTCAGTGTTGAAGCTGATCTTCAAGACGATGGCTTCACAAAGAGATTCAAGTTTGACTCAACTCCTCCGAGGAATGCTCACTTGCGTCGGACTCCCTCACTTGAAGACTCTGACTATTCTTCCTCAGCTGCAACAGTTAATGCCAGAGTCATAGATGATCAAGATGATGCTACCTCACAACCTCCAACATCGGCGCGTATCGACACTGCACCAAGTTCGTCCGCACCACCAAACCTCAACGACGACCCTGCTTCATTGCCCACTCCACATGGGAACGACTAGCAAGATCTATGCCTTCAAACCTTTTTGGTCATTACTGACAAAAGGGGGAGAAGCATATGAGTTGATAGTCTTCAAGTGGGTCCATATGGGTGGTTGCTATACTTCTGCTACATTTGCCAAGTGCTTACAACTCTCGCTTTTGATACATTTGGTTCGTTTTGAGTTGTAACACTTAAACTTGATGGTCGTCTGCTACGTTTTCGACACTATGTGATGCGATGATAAATTCCACACGACATCCATTTTTCCATTATGCATGTCATTATCTTTGTTATATCCTTTCATGCATGATAAATTGTCTTCATAAGTAGAAGAGGAGCTCCGCAAGTACAACCTGCCATGTGCATTTGCATTCAAAAGCAAAATACTTATATGCACATCTTCAGGGGGAGCCTTTCTTCTACTTACGAAGACAATAACTAAATCCTTTACAATTTCACATACTTTTATCCCCGTTGAAAACTTCAACTAGTTTGTCATCAATCACCAAAAAGGGGGAGATTGTAAGTGCATCTAGTGCCACCCCTAGTTGGTTTTGGAGTATTGACGACAAACCTAGTTGAGGACTAATGTGTTTGTGAAAATTGCAGGATAACACAGGTAGTAGTCCCTCATTGATTCAGTTTACCTACCGGAGATGACCCCTAAAAATGTATGAAGATATTGAAGACAAAGGTGGTATGTGAAGATAATCACATTGAAGACTATGACAAGAGAAGACATCGCGTGAAGACTATGGAGCGCGATGACTTAGTTGTTTTGTTTTTTTCCTTTTCTTCTTTGTTGAGTCATAGGAACCACCATACTGTTAAGTGGGGTCCCAGTGAACAAAGTCAGAGTGACTGAAGTGATGCTTAACCAAAATCCTATGTATTCGAGCGAAGACAATGAGAGCAAATCTTATCCAGAGCTGGATGAGTCAGCTTTACTTGTAGCCCAAGTAAAGTTGCAGCGTGTGTTTGAAATATGACCATTGGAACACATGTCAGTTCCTTAGTGATCCAGGGTCATTTCGGACAAATCAGATTGGGTTGCCTAGTGGCTATAAATAGCCCACCCCCTACACCATAAATTGGTGGCTGCTCAAAGTTACTGCACGGCTTTTGTCATTTGAGAGCAACCCACCTCGAAGCCTTTGAGAGAGAAATCCTTGCGAGGACAAAGCCCTAAACACCCAGAGCCAAAGATTGTTAGGCATCACTGAAGTCTTCCTGTCTGTGTGATCTGAAGACTTGTTACACTTGAGGACTGTGAATCCTCTAGCCGGTTAGGCGTCACGTTCTGAGCATCCAAGAGTCATTGTGGATCGCCGGTGAACGAAGTATGTGAAGGTTTGGAAGTCTATCTTGAAGACTCACTAGAGTGATTGGGCGAGGACTGGGTGTCCTTAGCTCAAGGGGAATAAGGTGAAGACACGGTCTTCTGAGTTAAATCTCAGCCTCCCTAACCAGACGTACAGTTGTCACAGCAACTAGAACTGGTCCAACAAATCATTCTCTTCAATAAGCCACTGGTTCTATCCTTCCCATCTCTTTATTTACAGTTGGTCCTTGTGAAGTCATTGCCTGTTTGCATTGTCCATTTGTCTTCACTACGCGACTATTTGTTCAGATTGGTTTCATACTATCTTCCATCCTGATCCGTACTGCCTAGCTTCTATTAGTCTTCATGCTCTCACTTCATTGAATACTTGACTATGGCTTGTCTAGTGTAGTCTACCTTCCGCTGCATGGTTATAGGTTCATTTCTATCGTTTGTCTTTGAAACTCCCTTGTTTTGAAGACTTTCATAAAAATCGCCTATTCACCCCCTCCCCTCTAGTCGATAACTAGCACTTTTAGTATCTTTTGCAGCCGAGCACCAACGCCGGACCGCTTCCGAGCTCCAATGCCGGACTATATCCAAGCTCCAACGCCGGACTGTATCCGAGGTATCATAAATCACCTTGGTTCAAAAAAGTTGAAGGAGTTTAGCCGAGCTTAATGCCAGAAATGCCCTCTATGGAGCCAGCCATTCAAATCCGAGCTTTATGCCGGACTACATCCGAGGTGGTGCACCACCCTGACTGTGGGTTGATTTTATGTCAATATTTTTGATTGGTGCAATTTATTTTCTGCCGAGATATATATGCAGTAGCCCTCAAGGTGTGTATCGGTCTAAAACCCGAGATGCACCTGAAGGATGACGTAAGCCCGCTGATCCTAGTAGCCGCTGAGACTCGGGTTGATTTGCAAAATCGGCCTGAGGATCAAGTCCTAGCTCAGCAGAATATTTCGAGACACAAAAAGCAGCATGCTCAGTCCACAAGACTCAGGTTGGGTGTGGCCGACCAACCTGAGGATCAAAATCTCCTCGGAAACTGTATTGCACTTAAAATTTTCTGCACTGGACAGGCAATGCAGTATCCCCCGAGACACTGGTCGGGTGGCAACACCAGATCAGGGGATCGATGTGCCCCTTTAATATTTGTAAATAATAAGCCCGAAGCCTAGTAGCCCCCGAGCCTTAATGCGGGCATGGGTGACCGAATTAAGGATCGATATCAATAGTAAAATCACAAATTATGTGTAATGACTCTATGTATCCAAGTACTTTATGTCATTAATGCTCGGATCCGCATTGTACAAAACTTTGTTGACCGACCATCGGCTTCCACCTCCTCGGCCAGTAGCCGAGGAGTGTTTGTCCTACTTTATAAAGCCTTTATGAGGGCAAAGATTTATGACAAACAAGGCAATCTGGCCATACGATTTTATATACAAAGGTACGCAGAGAGATATATTATATTACTGTTTAACATAAATGTCTTCCAAAGAAAAATAGTCCCGCTATCGGTTCCTTTCTTTGGGTTGTCATGCTAAGCATGATCATGAAACCTCAGCTCTAATGTAAGAGCAAAATATTGAGGATTTAGTTTGGGAGGCAAGTTACTAGCCCCCGGTAGTGTTCAGCGACAGTCGAGGTCAAGCCGTAAACACTTCGGCCAATGTTATGAATGTCCCGTCATTTAACACAATCATCGGATCGCTGACCAGTTTATGCTTATTGTGACAGTCAGTTTTCAGCTTTCTCCACTGAGGTGCTTAACCATGTGAGCTGGAAGCACAATCGCAGTGGTTCTCCCTTTGCACACCTAGCCGAACAAAGCGGAACGTAGGAGCCAAGCGCAGGAGCCGGGCAACCCAACTATTTAACCGAAGACATAATTCAAAACTGATGCATATATAGCAATATCTGAGAATGTTTTTGCCAAATCTCTAAAGGTGTTCGGCGTTGCACTGCGAGACTTGTGCTGAAAACACACAAATACTTTGAAAGTGCCATAGGATTGGAAAACCAAAAAAAGTCAGGAAAAACTCGACGTCTGAACTAGATCAAGTGTTCAGTGCCAATCCGAAAATTGATCTTAGAAAAAAAGTACATATGTCGTGCTTTAATATGACACATCCTAGCTCAAGACTTCAAGCGGGTCAGCCTATGGCTTCAACCTCCTGTCACTAAGGCGGGGTACTTCTCGTTAGGCCAATTTAGCAAACTAAACTCTAGCGGCTTTGAGAGAGAAATTAGGCTCCCCGGCTATTGACCACAGACTCGCGTCGAAAAAGGAGTGATAGAAAAAGACTTTGCAACGACTAGGAAGAAATCATTTATTATAAAAAAGCTCATATAAATTTAAGAGCCCCCAAGTGACTTGGGTAAAAGAATTTTTATGTATAATGATCGTATGTACCAAAGTACTTGTATCATATCTGTGTTCACCCAAACTTTAAACGCGTCTTAACCGACCGTCGGCTTCTCCCTCTTCGGTCAAGGACCTAAAAGTGTTATGTAATCCACATGTCGAGAATAACGATGTTTCCGATAACCAGGCAATCAGGCCATAAGGCTGTAACAGACAAAGCGCGCTCAGGGAACTTATGCTATATTACTAACAAAGTGTAAGAAGCATCTTCGAAGAAAATAGTACCCCCATCGATACCTTTCTTTGGTGCTCATTCTTACTATGAGACTTGTGCAATAGATTTTTTGTACTCATGAGTTCCGTTGTGTGCCGACCATAATTGAAAACAATAAGAGCACTAGCTTTCGGCTTCACCCAGTCTGAGGTCCGGCTCGGGTGACCCGATCGTGACAATCGCAGAGGTGCTCCCTTTACTCCCTAGCCGAACAATCGGGAACGTAGGGGTAAACACAGGAGCGAGGCAACCTAGCTTGCAAATCGCTTCAGTCAACATGGTGCATATTGTGGCGTAATACGCGAACAAGGAATGAAGCCATACAAGTATAATCATTTGCAAGAGGAAAGGCTTCATAAAGGAAGCCCCCAATTAAACGGGGTATTTGAATTTGTGTGCCATAAGCAAGGTTTTGACCAGGAAGTTTTTTACATACAACTTTTTACCAAAAAGGTATAATGCTTGGTCGAACCGAACAAACTTTAAAACTTTGAGATGAAAGCGACTTAGCTGGTTAATGTGTTCGGCATTGATGACGTGGTCCAAGCTTGATGCGGGGCAAGGTTCCAGCCCCCAGGCTAGTCCTGAGGTGGCCGAGCGGAGAGTTCGGCACTATGAAAAGGTGAAGCCCCCAGTCCACACTACAAAAAAAGACACATCCATGACATTTTGGGCGGAACGAATTTTTTTCTGTCATACATATGACACTTCTATGACGATAATTGTGACAAAACCCGGTATCATCATAAATGTGGTGGGCTCCTACTTCTATGACAAAAAATCATGACAGAAAATGGGCTTTTCGTCCTGGGCGGGCCGGAGATGCAGCTGCATGACATTCTTTGGGCCGTCCATGACAGAAAAAACCGTGGTAGAAGCAAGGGGGGGGGATTTCGGGGAGTTCCCGGTTACGGTGGGAGGTCGGGGGCCGAGCGATGCGCGTTTCTCTCGTACACGTACGCGCGTGTGTGTGAGGCGTTGGCTCTAACTGAACCCGAGCGAGGCGTTGGGCTCTAACTGAACCCGAGCGAT
>NC_057803.1:568612371-568659978 GCF_018294505.1 Triticum aestivum
GGATGAACAGTAGATGGTGGAGGGGTGGTTGAATAGTAGCCGGTGGAGTAGCACGCGGTGGAGGCTGGATGAACAGGAGCCCGTGGAGGCTGGATGAACAGGAGCCCATGGAGGCTGGAGGAGGTCGACGGTGGAGATGAACAGTATCCCATGGAGTCCCGTTTTGCGGTACGCCACACCCCTCCAGATGAACAGGACCCCCGTTTCGACCGTAGTGCTCCAACACAAGTCTGTTTCATCCGGTTTGCGGTACGCCACACCCCTCCCAATCAACAGGACCCCCGTTTCGACCGTAGGAGGTCTATTTCCTCCGTTTTGCGGTACGCCAGACCCCTCCTGATGAACAGGATCCTGTTTCGAACATGGCTGGTCGAACACAAGGCCGTTTCCTCCGTTCTGCGGTACGCCAGGCCTCGTTTCCATTGCATGTTCCGTCCAAGCCCTCCCGATGAACACGACGCATACCGTTGCCTCCCCATGAACACGATGCATTCCATTGCCTCCCCATGAACATGACGCATTCCGTTGCCTCCCCATGAACACGACGACGACGTTGTTTCTCCGTTCCGACCCAGCCATGTACACGAGCCCTGGCCGTACGTATGCGCGAGTAGGCGTTCGAGACCCCGCCCGTATGTACACATACGTGGCCATATTTTCTTTCTTGCACCCTGGCCGATGTACGTACGTGTAAATGCTACGTGTGCGCCTCTACTACGACACGTGCGCGCCTCTACTACGACACGTGCGCGCCTCTACTACGACACGTGCGCACCTCTACATTGACCAGTATGTACGTACACGTTCTCGACCAGAATGACAATGCTACGTACGCTTCGACCAGGTGGGTCTCGACTGTCAGGCACTTCCTTGCCTGCGAAGATGTAGCTGGTCGGTCCCAGCAGTCAGGGGCGAATCGTTTTTTTTGCCCGGACGCACTTCCTTGGGTGCGAAGATGTAGCTGGTGGGTCCCAGCAGTCAGGGGGAAATGTTTTTTTCGCAAAATACAATGGCCCGTCCGATGGGTCCTAGCTGTCAGGTGGAGGAATCACTATTTTCCGCATAATAAGGAGGCACTTCCTTGCTGCGGCCGTGGACCCAGCTGTCAGCCTCTCCATGTAGAGTCCATGTTCGATGGAAGTCGTTCCTTGACCACGTTGACCACGCCGCGCCGAGAGCACCAGGGCGGTGGACGATGGCGAGGCTAGGAAGGGGACGACACGGAGGCAGGGAAGACTCGGCAGTTGTTTCCCACGCAGAGGGGAGTATGACTGTACGAGGGTTTACTGGTTCGTCTGCCGTCACCGGAGAATAACAACAGGTGTGGGTGAGTAGAGGGATGGCTAGGCCAACGATGGGAGTATGGTCGGGTGGTGAGGCCTGCACGGCAGCACAGCCGGCCGCGAGGAGGGAGCAGGCAGTCCCGCCAGTGCTTGTTTGAGCGGCTGGAGCAGGAAGAGCAGAGATTGAAGAAGCACGATGGCCGTTGGATGGACATCCAATAGTCAGGCTTGTGCGTCAACCTTTTTTTAGGAAAGCCTCAAATTTGTGGAAAACAGCATACAACCCATCTGCCATTATTTCTAATAATTTACAACCCATTTGCTAATTCTTAAGTTTTTTTTGTAGCCCATATTCTTTTCGTTAGCATTACAGCCCATATTGTGGCAACTGTTAAAAAATCATATGAAATTTTGCATATTTCGGTGCGGTCCGAACTGTTTTTAATCCCGAAATTTTGACTCACATTCAAACTGATTTTAAACATGAATGTATATCAATATAAAATCCAACAAATTCTCCATGCATAAAAATTAATGTAATTTAAAATCTTGAAATGAAAAAAAAGATATTTGAAACTAATTGTCGGTTTGATGTGTTTTAAAAATGTACAACCCATTTCTCATTACTGATGGGCCATTTTCTCGGCCAGCCAAATGAAAGCTCTCCTCGTCTTGAAAGATTTGTAGCCCAACAGGCCTGACAAAGCGACTTACTTGGCAAATCACAAAAAAACTGGGCTATGGCCTTGGACCCAGCTGTCAGCCTCTCCATGTACAGTACTCTTCCGATGGAAGTCGTTCCTTGACCACATTGACCACGCCGCGCGGAGAGCACCACGGCGGTGGACAACGGCGAGGCCTGGGAAGGGGACGACGCGGCAGTGGAAGCCCGCGCAGAGAGGACTACGAGGGTTCATTGGTTCGGCTGCGGTGTGAGGCTGCCGTTGCCGCAGGGCCTGGCCAGCGGTGGGAATAGTAGGGGGCGGTGAGGCCTCTGCGGTAGCACAGCCGGCCACGGGAGGCAGGAGCATGCGGCACGACCGGCGCTGCTTTGGGCGGCTAGCGCAAGAAGACCAAAGGTTGAAGAAGCACTACGGCCGTTGGATGTACATCATACGATCACTAGAGCTAGAATCGTTCATATTGACTAAGTTGACAAAGCCCTTCATCCCCATCAACTTAGTAGGCCAACAAGTCAGCCTCCCATTATACTGGGTCCCAGCTAGCCGGGGGAGTATTCATTTTTTTGTGCGAAATAAGGAGGCACTTCCGGTGGGTCCTAGCTGACAGTGGGGGAACATTTTTTTTCGCAAAATACGGTGGCCCGTACGGTGGGTCCCAGCAGTCAGGGGAAACGATTTTTTCACAAAATACTAGTGGCCTGTCCGGTGGGTCCCCACTATCAGGTGGAGGAATAATTATTTTTTGCGTAATAAGGAGGCACTTCCTTGTGGCTGTCGTGGACCCAGCTGTCAGCCTCTCCACGTAAAGTACTCTTCCGATGGAAGTCGGTCGTTGACCACGTTGACCACACCGCGCCAAGAGCACCAGGGCGGTGGACAACGGCGAGGACTAGGAAGGGGACGACTCGGAGCCGGGGAAGACGCAGAAGTGGATGCCCATGCAAAGAGGAGTACGAGGGTTCACTGGTTCGGCTGCGGTGTGAGGCTACTGTCGCCGCATAATAACAAGGGGTGTGGGTGAGTAGAGGGATTGCCCGGCCAGCGGTGGGAGTAGTAGGGGGCGGTGAGGCCTCCGCGGCATCACAGCTGGCCATGGGAGGCAGGAGCACACGGCACGACCGGCGCTGGTTTGGGCGGCTGCAGCAAGAAGACCAGAGGTTGAAGAAGCACTACGGCCGTTGCATGAACATCGTACGGTAACAGGAGCTAGAATCGTTCATATTGACTAAGTTGACAAAGCCCTCCGTCCGCGTCAACTTGGTAGGCCCACAAGTCAGCCTCCCACTATGCTGGGTTCCAGCTGGCAGGGGGAATATTCATTTTTTGTGCATAATAAGGAGGCACTTCCTTGCGTGCGAAGATAGCTGGTGGGTCCGACATGTCAGCAGGGGGCACTTTATTTCACGAAATACGGAGGCCCGTCCGATGGGTCCCAGATGTCAGGTGGAGGAATCATTATTTTGCGCGTAATAAGGAGGCATTTCCTTGTGTGCGGTCATGGACCCAGCTATCAGCCTCTCCAAGCACAGTCTACTTCCGATGGTGTCGTTCGTTGACCACGTTGACCACGCCGCACCGAGCACATCCAAGGTGGTGGACGACGGCGAGGCCCTGGACAGCAACGAGCCGGAGATGGGAAGATGCGGGAGTAGAGTCTCAGACAGAGAGGTGTACGAGGGTTAACTGGTTCTAGTGCGGTGTGGTTCGGCAATCGGTGGAGAAGAACGGGAGGTGTGGAGGGTGGAGGGATGGCCTGGCCAACGGTGGAGTAGCACTTCATAGCGAAGCGTGCTAGCAGAGCTGCTAGCAGCAGGAAGCGGGAGGTGGTCCCGGCGGCGCTGGAGGAAGAAGACGAGAGATTGAAGATGGATGCCGGTCGTTGGATATAAATCCAACGGCTAACATGTCAGAATCATTTGTTGACTAAATTGGCAACGACTTGCATTGGCTTCGACCTATTGGCCCACATTTCAGCCTCCAAAAATGTGGCACATATTCAACCCATTTTTTCAGAATTTATAGTCTTTTTTTTTGCGCGGTAGAATTTACAGTCAATTTGATCTTTTTTTTGAATTACAGCCATTAGCTGGGCTGGGTGAACAAATAATGTAGCGTCCATGCGGCCCGTTTATTTTATTTCCTAAAAAATTACATGCCATTGGCACTTTCTCGAAATACACGATTTTGCTGGGCTGATTCTAATTATAATGTTGGGTTGGGCCAGCAATGTTATCAAAAAATAAAAAGGGGCTGAGCATTTTGTTATAAATATATTTAACTAATAAGTGATATTATTACATTCGTCCTTAAATCTTATTAAGCTTTTGTACATAATCACTAAGATTTTCGTGCCAAAACAATCCAGGATTTGATTTGTTAAGAAATTATTTTTATAAGTTAATAAGTTGTGGGATATTGTTTTCTTACATATGTAAGTATCTGTTAAATATATGATGACAATAAAAATAATATATAATAACATATAAAATATATTTTTTAGAAAAACAGGGAGCATCTCCCCGGTTCCATTGCTGAGAACGAAACCACAACATATTCTGATACAGCAGCTCAAAGAGCAGTTCGAAAGCAAAGGTAGAAAAGCTACAAACTAGGGGGTTGGATGAAGAAGTTCTCTGAATAACACAAATCACCCGAGCGGTTCCAAAGGCAGAGCGGATAGAGCACTCAAATGACACAAGGAGGGTCCAGTGAAGCCTTCATGGTCTTTAGTCGAGGGGCCGTGTCAGCCTGCGGCGACCAGTAAGCAAGCGGAGACACCGGGCTGGAAGCAGTAGCATGGTGGATGTCCCTCTTTTTTGGCACCAGGTGCCCATCATCTTCATCAGACATCTTGAGACGAGCCCATGGGTCCAGCCCCAGAGTAGGTCGAGCCTTGTTCAGCCACAAGTGATCGCCAACGGTTTCTGGAGGGATCTTGTTAGGGTTTCCAGGAAGCTCATCAACTTGTCCTTGTCCGATCCGGAGGAGAGAATCGCCCAGTTCCTCACCATGTTCCTGATCAACCTCAAGACCTACGGAATGGAAATCCAGGAAGTGTTACTGAAAATCATAGCATTTCTATATTTCCAGAGGCACCAAAGGACAGCTGAGCTAACAGTGTTTAAAACTGGGCACTTTTTGGTAGCAATCCAGAATCTGGCGACAAATTCGAAGGATGAGCCAATCTGACTAGAGAAATATTCCTCAATGTGGGCCCAGAGATGTTTAGCAACTATACATTCAAAAAATAGGTGAGAACAAGACTCTTGTTCCAAGCAGTAAACACAATCAAGGGGTTTGATGATGTGTCTCTTCCTAAGGTTATCCCTAGTCATCAATTTGTTTTTGGAGAGAAGCCAGAGAAATACATGAATTTTAGGGGGAACTCTCAATTTCCAGACAGCAGGGATAAACACGGGTTGAACCCCTATAAAGTTGATAACATGATAGAGGGAGCTGGAGGAATACTTCCCCTTATTGTCCAGCTGCCAAATCAGGGCATCCGGCTCGGCGGTAAAGGTAATGCTTTTGGCAATTTCCTCCAACTAGAACCATTGTTCCATGAGACTATCACTAAAGTTCCTTCTAAAAGAGAGTTTTAGGCATTAACCGTCCCAAACTTCCTTGACACTTTTGTTAAGCTCATTGCGGACAGAGTAAATAGGCCAAAATTGGACTGCTGGGGGGGATGTGCCAAACCAAGTATCTTCCCAGAACCTGGTTTTGCTCCCATCCCCAATGTTCCATCCGTAGCCAAATTTCACAACATGCATAATAGATTTTAATCCTTTCCAGAATCTAGAGGTCTTAGGGTTGGAGGAAGGGACAAAAATATTAGATTTATTTCCTAGGTATTTATGGGCAATAAGAAGTTTCCAGGGTTTCAGGTCTTCCTCATAGAATCTTTTAATCCAAGACCCAATAAGACAGATGTTAATTTCTTGGAGGTTAGGTATGCCTAGGCCTCCAAAATCTTTTTTCATAGAAACTAGGGCCCAATTAGGAAGGTGTAGCTGTCGGATTTCGGGTTCCGGCAGACCCTTGAGGTTCGAACACTGGGGTGCGCGCCGAGATCTCTCCCCTACCGATCTACATTCAATCCCCTCATGTGATTTGAGCTGGAAACAACGAACAACACAAGGGACAGAAGGTTTATACTGGTTTGGGCCACCGTTGTGGTGTAATACCCTACTCTAGTGTGTGGTGTGGTGGATTGCCTCAGGGGCTGATAATGAACAGTACAAGGGAAGAACAGCCTCACGAGAGGTGTTCTTGAGCTGGTGCGATGAACTGCTAGGGTGAGTTCAGTTGCCTCCCTCTCTCTGCTAGGGCCCTCCCCGATTTCTAGATGTCCCTCTACTCTGTGTGGCTAACTATATTAATAGAGGCCCTGGGCCTCTCCCCAAATAATGAGCGAGAAGAGCGCCAACAATTGGCCATTTTGGAGGGGGACATCTAGTACAAGTTATCCTGACCAAAGGTGGTCTTCGGCTGCCAAAAGTACTGGTGATGACATCGTCTTGGGCTCCACGGTGACCTCCGTCCAGCCGCTCTGCTAGTATTGGTCTCGTTGCACCGGAATGGCAACCTTTGCCCGGTGCCTTGGTCTATGCTTGCCCCCTTTGCACCAAAGGGGAAACAAGGACACTGCGCAGGCAGGCGCCCGCCTGATGCCCGCCTGGCCTCGATCGTCATGGCTTGCATCACAGGTTCCTCGCGAGGTACCCCTGCCTTGATCTCTCTGCCTCCTCGCGAGCCTGCCTGACGAGGCTGCCTCTGAGGAAGCTTCCTGTCGCTCGCCCCGCGAGGCTTCGCCCCTCGCGAGGGTCTTGAGCTTGAGCTGATGAAGATGGGTCGCGTTGGGCCCCCACTTGAGCCACGCCGCAGGCCACAGGCAGGCAAGTCTGGGGACCCCCATTCCCAGAATGCCGACAGTAGCCCCCGGGCCCAAGGCGTGCCCGGGCTTGGCCTAGCAGGAAAGCGAAGGGGCAAGCGCGAAGCACCGCGGACCCTAACAGCCTGCAGCCTTGGGCGCCGTGTGGTGATTGATTGGACGTGGGCGACTGCGCTTCCCCACGACGCCTCATCGACCACACGACTTGATAAGTCCCTGCATGCAGAGAAATCGATCATGATTACCTGCGATCGTGGTGCTCGGCGGTTGGCCTCCTCTGGCTATAAGTACGGGGCCGCGCGAGCCCCTTTAGCCCGTCCCTTCTTGCTGCTCCTTTTCTTCTTCTTGGCCACTCGCCGTCCCCATGGCTCCAAAGAGGTTCTCGGCCGCGGAGAAAGGAAAGGCCCCCCAGGCTGGGCCTGGCTCCCCCGGCCAAGCATGACCGAGGCCGCCCTCGCAAGTATTCCACGGTCCCCATGGTGGCCTCCCGCAGCCGTGGAGGCAGTTCCCTGCGCGGTGGTGAGCGCCCGGTTGCCGACGAGGGGCACACCGTGGGTGCGTGCCCCCCTAGGCCATGCTTTCGCTCCGCGGAGGTGCTGTTGGAGTTCGTCGTGTGGTCGACGGACCCATCCAGCACCAGGCTCCAGCTCCCCTGTTTCTTCGTAGATGAACTGCTGGCCAGCGCCCGGTGCGGCTTCTGGCTCCAGGCAGACGGATGCTGCAGCAGGGCCTCCTGGGCGTCGCTGTAGGTCTCCGTTTCTGGGAATGGGGCTCTGACACGCGGCTGGCAAATGTTTTCCCGCGCGCGCGGCCTGAGCCGGTGGTGCACCCTGTACTTCAAGTTTGATGGCGACGCCACCCTCTACGCGAGGGTGTTCGGGGAAGACGGTCGCCGTGCAGGGTGCTGCCCTAAAGACGACGACCGCGGCCGCATGCCCAGCCCCGGCACTAACCAGGATGAAGATGGCGACTGGCGTACAGGCGGTGGTGCTCGGGGTTCGCCGAGCTTCGGCGACCCCCTCTCAGGCAGCAGCTCCTCCAACGGGGGCCGCGACCAGCCCCCTCGCCGTCGCGCCCGCCTGGGTGAAGGTAGTGGGTCAGCCCGTCGTCGCGCCCTGGTGAAGCGAGAGGAGGGATCCGCCTGAGCCCCAGGAGCACCTCGAGCCTTCGTTGTGGGTTGGCGCAGGATGAATCGCGCCCATTTTGTTTTCTTTCTTATCCTGTGCAGAAATAGAAAGTAATGTTGGGCCCCGCGGGGGCGTATTAGAACTGTTGCTGTTTAACCATCGCGTTGTTTCTGCTATTTCTGCACTGTGTTTCTGCGCAGCGCACCCATGTGCGGGAACTATTTTAGCTCGGTGGGGCTTGGCGCGGTTGTCGCCTCCCGGGGTCGTGGCCTCCTCGTGTGCTTCGTGCCCTACAAGGATCGGTAGGAGGGGTAACTTACGGTCTTAGCTGTGGGGGCGATCGGTCCAGGTCCTGTGCTCGTGTCACGATGCCCGTGGGGCACGGACTGGGAGGGGTGCTCCCGCAGAGGACTCGGATAGGGAAGCTTCAAGCGATCAGGGCAGAAAGCACTCGCGAGGGCGCCCGCGAACCTCCCTCGCGAGACTTGTGCGAGAGAAAACAAGGCAAGTAAGCGAGAAAGACAAAGAGTCACAAACGAGGAACGTCAGCAGCTCCAATAAAACTTCAAATGGGAATAAACAAGCCAACTGCAGAAAGCAAATGGGAAAGCCGCGTCCGGAACCTATTCTTGTCTTCGACGTCTTCTCACCAGCACGGAGCTAAGTGCTACCACTGGGCGTGGGCGGGAGCCCCCGAGGACCGAGGGCGGCACTCCGGAGACTCCGGGGCGTGTACAGCCCCACTCATTATTACGTGAGAGTGTCACGGGCGGCGAGCTTCACAGGCATTCGCCTTCTTCACAGGCACCGGGCCTTTCCCAAAACGCAGTAGCTTCACAGGCATTCGCCTTCTTCATAGGCATTCGCCTTCTTCACATGCACCGGGCCTTTTCGAAAACTCAGCGGCTTCACAGGCATTCGCCTTCTTCACAGGCACCGGGCCTTTTCCAAAATGCAGCGGCTTCACAGGCATTCGCCTTCTTCACAGGCACCGGGCCTTTTCCAAAACGTAGCAGCTTCACAGGCATTCGCCTTCTTCACAGACACCGGGCCTTTTCCAAAATGCTAGGCCTCGCTCAGGGATAGAACCTTCGGAGATGTTGAATGTTCCACGCGTTCTGGATGGGTACCCCCTCCGTGGTCTCCAAGCGCGCGGAGCCAGGCCTGGAGACATGAACAACCTTGAATGGGCCCTCCCACATGGGAGAGAGCTTGTGCAACCCCTCCCTGGAGAGAACCCGTCTAAGCACGAGATCCCCTACCTCAAGAGTTCTGGGGCGGATGTTGCGGCAGTGGTATCGTCGCAGTGCCTGTTGATACCTTGCCGCTTGCAGTGCGGCTTCTCGACGGCGTTCCTCCCCCAGCAGAAGATCTGTCCCCCGCATGGCGTCCTGCTGCGTCTTGTCGAACGCCAGGACCCGTGCGGAGCGATGCCTGACCTCGTGAGGGAGGACAGCCTCTGCTCCGTAGACGAGGAAGAACGGGGTCTTGCCAGTCAGCTTGGTCACAGTTGTGCGGATTGACCACAGCACGGACTGGAGCTCGTCATACCAGCCCCTGCCGCAGGCCTCCAGCTTCTTCTTGAAGGTCCTGGCTTTGAGGCCCCTCAGGACCTCCGCGTTGGCCTGCTCGGCCTGGCCGTTGCTCCAGGGGTGTGCTACCGAAGCATAACATATCTGTGTTCCAAGGTTAGCACAGTACGTTTTGAAGAGATTACTGGTGAATTGCGAACCGTTGTCGGTGATGATGCGGTTGGGCACCCCAAATCGGCTCACGAGGCCCTTGATGAATTTGACCGCAGAGCCTGCTGGGATTGTGTGGACGGCTTCCACCTCAGCCCACTTGGTGAATTTGTCCACGACGACGTAGAGGTAGCGATAGCCCCCTAGCGCTCGAGGAAACGGGCCTAGAATGTCCAATCCCCAAACTGTGAACGGCCATGAGAGGGGTATAGTCTGTAGACCCCCCGCAGGCTGATGGATCTGCTTAGCATGAAACTGGCAGGCCTCGCAAGCCTCCACAAGCTCAACGGCGTCATTGAGCGTCGTGGGCCAGTAGAATCCACTGCGGAACGCCTTGCCGATGAGGGTCCGTGATGACGAGTGGTGCCCGCAGTCTCCGCCGTGTATGTCCGCCAGTAGCTCCTTCCCTTGCTCTCGGGAGATGCAACGTAGGGACACGTCATTTGGTCACTTCCTGTAGAGCTCTCCATCCCTGATGCAATAAGCCGTGGCCTGCCGCGCCACATGCTCCGCTTCCTCCTCATTCTCCGATAGAGTCCCTTGCATCAGGTAGTTCTTGAGCTCCGGGATCCAACACCCTTCATGAGGCTCTAACGATAGGAGCAGGCGTGCCCCTGAGGCTGGGCCGCAGACCGGGGCTCCTGGGGCAGGCGGCTGAGGGAGCTCCTCCCTTGGTTGCGCCGTGCTCAACAGTGGCGGCACCGCCGAGGGTTTGAAGAGCCGCTCCTCGAAGACGCCAGGCTCCTGAGGCAGCCGCCTGGACGCCCTCTTGGCAATGTCATCGGCCTCCTGATTGGTGCCGCGAGGCACATGCTGCAACTCCATCCCCCAGAACTGTTTCTCCATCTTGCGAACCTCAGTGAGGTAGGCTTCCATGTGCTCGTCCTTTGGCTCGTATATCTTGTTGGAGAAGTTGACGAGGAGCTGCGAATCGCCCTTGATGACGAGGCGCTTTACCCCTAAGGCAATTGCAGCCTTCAAGCCTGCTATTAGGCCTTCGTACTCCGCTATGTTGTTGGAGACCTTTTCTCCATGCTGGAAGCAGAGTTGTGCGGCGTAATAGAGTTTGTCCTGGGTAGGGGACACAAGCACCGTGCCAGCTCCCGCACCGTGTCGGGAGAACGCCCCATCGAAGTACATGACCCAGCCGTCCGGTGCTTCACTTCCCGGGGAAAGTGATCGGTCTTCGCCTGCCTCGAGACCCGGCGCTTCTGCCCATTCTGCCACGAAATCTGCAAGTGCGGCTCCCTTGATAACTCTGGTCGTGCTGAATTCTAGCTGAAATGCCTGTAGCTCAATGTTCCATTCAGCGACCCTTCCAGCTGAGTTGGGGCTCCTGAGCACTCTTTCCAAGGGGTATGCTGAGATGACTTTGATGGGATGTCCTTGGAAGTAGTGGCGCAGCTTGCGTGAGGCCACTAGTAGCGTGAGGAGGAGTTTTTGAGGCATGGGATACTGTGCCCTTCCGTCCCGTAGCACCGTGCTGACGAAGTACACGGGATGCTCGACGAGGTTGAGGGTGCTGGCGCAGCTTGCGTCCTCCAGAGGTCGAGGCGTCTCTTGAGACGACGGAGCTCCCAGTGCTTGGTCACCTGAAGAGGCCTCTCCTTCTCCGGGTGCGTTCTCCTGCTGCGGCTGTTCCCTTCCGGCTATGGTTGCGGCCTTCGCAAGGCCCTCCTAGCTCTGCTTTGCTTCAGTTCAGACGGTCGATGCGGCCTTGGCACAGCGCTCCTCCCTGACCGCCACCAGGGCTGCGCTGGTGGAGTAGGGGGTGGCCGCAAGGTAGAGCACCAGGGGCTCCCGAGGACGCGGAGCTACCATCACTGGCGGACTGGTAAGGTACCTCTTGAGGTCTTGGAATGCCTTGTCGGCCTCTTCAGTCCATTCGAAGGGGCCCTTTTTCTTCATCAGCTTGAAGAAGGGCAGCGCTCGTTCCCCCAGCTTGGAGATGAAGCGCCCCAGCGCAGTCACACGCCCGGTGAGCTTCTGCATTTCTCTGAGGGTCCTCGGCGGGCTCATGTCTTCGACTGCCTTGACATTCTCTGGGTTGGCCTCGATGCCCCTATGGGATACGAGGAAACCCAGGAGCTTTCCCGAGGGGACTCCAAATACGCACTTCTCCGGGTTGAGCCATAGGTCCACTTCGTTGAGGCTTGCAAAGGTTTCTTCCAGGTTCTGTATCAGGGTTCTTGCCTCACGAGACTTCACCACAATGTCATCGACGTAAGCTTCAGCATTCCTCCCAAGTTGCTGGCCTAAGGCGATGTGCATCAGCCGCTGAAAGGTCGCGCTTGCGTTGCGCAACCCAAATGGCATGCACGTATAGCATTACACTCCACACGGGGTCAGGAAAGCCATGTTCTCCACGTCTTCTACCGCCATCTTGATCTGGTGATAGCCCGAGAAGGCATCTAGGAAGCACAATAGGTCACACTCTATGGTGGAATCGACTATCTGGTCAATGCGGGGGAGCGGAAATGGATCCTGCGGGCATGCCTTGTTGAGGTTGCTAAAGTCGACGCACATGCGCTCTTTTCCTCCCTTTTTAGGCACAACGACTGGATTAGCTAGCCAATTAGGGTAGCGGACCTCGTGAATAACCCCTGCCGCCTCTAGCTTCCGGGTCTCTTGAACGATGAAAGCCTGTTTCTCAGTAGACTTCCACCTTGCATTCTTCTTCACGGGGCACACATTGGGGCATACATTGAGGTGATGCTCAATCACTTCCCTTGAGACCCCCGCTAACTGATCTGGTTCCCACGCGAACACCTTCTTGTTCATGCGGAGGAACCTGATCAGGGCCTTCTCCTGCTCGGGCTCGAGGTTGGCCCCTATGGTGAAGGTGGCGCCAGTGGACCCGTCCTCATCGACTGGTACCTTCTTGGTTTCCGCCTTGTCTTGGGTGAAAAGCTGCTTCTTTTTAGATGGCGCAGCCCCCTTGGGCTCAAGGGCATCGGTGCTAGTGGGTTGCGCCACCGCGGCCACCCTGAAAACAAGCTGGAGCACCTGCAGCGCATCCCTTGTGTGTCCTAACACGGTGAGGATGCCGCTGCTCCCGAGCATCTTCATGAGGTTGTACGCCGGGTGAGTTGCTGCCATGAACCGAGCCAAGGCCGCATAGCCGAGGATGGTGTTGTACGGGAGGCCAATGGGGGCGATGTCGAAGTCGATTAGCTCCGTGCGGAAGTTGTCGCAGGTGCCGAAGGTCACTGGGAGGCAGATCTGTCCCAAGGAGGCGGTGGAACCGGCTCCGACGCCCGAGAAAGGCCTGCTGGTTTGGAGCCGCTCTAGCGGCACGTGGAGAAGGCTGAAGGCCTCCACCGAGAGCATGTTGAGGCCGGCACCACCGTCGATGAGGGTCCTGGTGACAGCCACTTGGCAGATGGTGGGGGTGCACAACATTGGGAGCGTGCCCGAACCAATGGGGTTGAGGGGGTGGTCCTCCAAGTTGAAGGTTAGATCGGCCTCGGGCGCCACCCAGCCCGGGAGGGCTTCTCGGCGCTTGTAGGCGGTGCTGATCCGGCGGGCGAACGACTTGACGTGATGACTTGAGGGTGGTGCCTGGGAGCCACCCAGGAGAGCTGCGACGACGGGCGGCGCTGGTGCGGCGAAACGGGTGAGGAAGAGGTCGCGCAGCTCCTCCCAGGAGGTGACAGAGGCTGTTGGCAGGTGGAGGAGCCACGCACGCGGGATGCCGGTGAGGGCCATGGGTAACTAGTTGGTCATCACCATATCGTCGCCCCCAGCTCCGAGGACGGCCTCCTCATACGCCAGCAGGAAAATCATCGGGTCCGTCGCGCCGTCGTAGCGCGGCGGCATCTCGGGCCTGAACTTGCGCGGCCGCTGCACCTGTCGCAAGGCGGGGGCCAAGGCCCGGAGCCCCCTGGCCCTAGTGTCGGCATCCATTGCTGGAATGGGCGGCGCGTTGTCCGCCATGAGGGCGGGATGCGATGTCGGGGGGGAGCGGGTCGTCAGGAGGGAGGGCTCCGGCGCACCCCTACCTGGCGTGCCAAATGTCGGATTTCGGGTTCCGGCAGACCCTTGAGGTTCGAACACTGGGGTGCACATGGAGATCTCTCCCCTACCGATCTACGTTCAATCCCCTCGCATGATTTGAGCTGGAAACAACGAACAACACAAGCGACACAAGGTTTATACTGGTTCGGGCCACCATTGTGGTGTAATACCCTACTCAAGTGTGTGGTGTGGTGGATTGCCTCAGGGGCTGATAATGAACAGTACAAGGGAAGAACAGCCTCGCGAGAGGTGTTCTTGAGCTGGTGCAATGAACTGCTAGGGTGAGTTCAGTTGCCTCCCTCTCCCTCTCTCTGCTAGGGCTCTCCCCGATTTCTAGATGTCCCTCTACTCTGTGTGGCTAACTATATTAATAGAGGCCCTGGGCCTCTCCCCAAATAATGAGCGGGAAGGGCGCCAATAATTGGCCATTTTGGAGGGGGACATCTAGTACAAGTTATCCTAACCAAAGGTGGTTTTCGGCTGCCAAAAGTACTGGTGATGACGCCGTCTTGGGCTCCACGGTGACCTCCGTCCTGCCGCTCTGCTGGTCTTGGTCTCATTGCACCGGAATGGAAACCTTTGCCCGGTGCCTTGGCCTGTGCTTGCCCCCTTTGCACCAAAGGGGAAACAAGGACACTACGCAGGTAGGCGCCCGCCTGACGCCCGCCTGGCCTCGATCGTCATGGCTTGCATCACAGGTTCCTCGCGAGGTACCCCTGCCTTGATCTCTCTGCCTCCTCGCGAGCCTGCCTGACGAGGCTGCCCCTAAGGAAGCTTCTTGTCGCCCGCCCCGCAAGGCTTGGACCCTCGCGAGGGTCTTGAGCTTGAGCTAATCAAGATGGGCCATGCTGGGCCCCCACTTGAGCCACGCCGCAGGCCGTAGGCAGGCAAGTCTAGGGACCCCCGTTCCCAGAACGCCAACTATCGTGGAATTGTCACGGCAGATGTCCTCATGGAAGGACTTAGTCGTGGATCCATCACTACGGGTTAGCTTGAAGGGTTTAAACCGGACAAAGGGACACGAGAGTTTATACTAGTTCGGCCCCTTCGATGAAGGTAAAGGCCTACGTCTAGTTGTGATTGGTATTGCTGGGGTTTCGAAGACCAGGGAGCGAATCCGCTTTGTCTGGCTTCGAGTTATTGTTTCCTCTCCCTGAACTGCCGCTGGGTCACCCCTTTATATATTCAGGAGGATCCCGGCCGGTCTACGGAGTCCCGAGGCTGGCTCATACAAGTGTCCGCCTCGATCTATTCTTTCTTATCTTACAATGCAAGTTTATACAATCATGGTGGTTTACTATCATGGGCCCTAAACCGCCTGCGGGCTCTGGGCCTCTAAGCTTCATACGTAAAGTGCCATCTTCTGGGTTTCCTTGGGCTTCAGTATAACTGAAGGTGAACCGGCCCCTCCTGGGCGGTTTACCCTCAGTGGTTATATCTTCAATATTAGGCCCTAGATTGATTTGAACCTGTTCATGTCAGTCTTCAATCCTTGAACTTCTGGCAATTCTCGTAAACCGCCATATTGTCTTCTCCCTGTGAACTTTGATGAATCGCCATGACGTCATCTTCTGTTACTGTAATAAATCATTGTGATGTCATTTCTGTATAAATTTTTTTATAAAGATCCCCTTCTCTTTAATTAATTCCCGAAGATCGAGGCGACAGCTGCATCCTCTTTTGCCGCCTCCGATTCCTTGATTTTCGTGCCTGCCATTTTATCCCACTTCCTTATAAATAAAACCGGGGCGCCTTCCATTTTCTCTCTTTCCAAACCGCATCGTCTTCCTCCTCGCGACCCGAAGACCTCAAGTATCGCCGCCGCCGCCGTCGTTGATCTTCCAGTCCGCACCAACTCAGGCCGCTGCATCGACCTGACTCTGACTAGAAATCGACGACGAACCTCCGCAGCTCGTCCACATTCGTGAGTTCTTCTCCTTCCCGTTCTCAGATCTGTATTGGAGCTTTGTTTGAGTTCATCGACGGTCATCACTGCCCGATGCAAAACCGTTGTTAGTTTTCACCTCCAATGCCCTGTTTAGATTGTAAAAACAACGTAGAACTGCTGCGGCAACTGTTTGTGCTTATCTTGCATAAAAATAGATCTTATTTCCATTGTTTGGAAGCCCTCTTCGAATGTATGAACTTCTCTGCACTGTTTTAGGTCTAGAAATTTTTCCTTCCAAAGTGATCGTTTGATCCAAAATAATAATTGCAACTTGTGAAACCTGTTTGTTCCACACTTAACAAATTTCCAGCTTGGGGTTCTGCCTCAAAAAGGCGGTTTATCCTTTAGTGCTGATAATCCGTTGTATGTAATTAGCACTCTCTTAAACCGCCATCTAGACTTTGAACAGCCATGCCCGGTTCACTTCCTACGTATACCTTGAATTGCCGGTTTAACATTTTGACAAACACATACAAACCGCCAATCGTAAACCATCCATTTTCCTTTTACAGACTTTGTAAGATAACGAAGCAATTTGCTGCTTGCAACTGGGTTCCGTCTCGGATCACAGAAATGCAAATCAATGAATATGTCACCACCGGCGCTTTAGCCTCAAAAAATGTCCTCCGTTGGCGAGTTCTTGGCCCTGAATGCCCCCCTAAACCTCAAGATGGAGAAGTGATTGTATTCTTGCAACATTTAGCTCGAGTTTTCAGTCCTCCCGGATCAAAAAATTTCCGGGATGTTCTTGCCAGGCTCCAACTTCATCCTCAAGATATTGGACCAAATTCTGTGTCCAACATATGCAATTTCCAAGTATTCTGTGAGGGTTATCTGCAAGAAGAACCAACTGTCGATCTCTTTCTAGATCTCTTTCACTTAAACCGCCGGACGGACTTTTCTGATGGACCTAATACTGAACTTGGCGGTGTGTCAATCCAAAAAAGGAAAGAGGTTGATTTTCCTCACGCCAAACTTCACAGCCATCCAAAAGACTGGAACCAAACCTGGTTCTATTGTCAAAATACTGCCCTTGCTGAAGAGAATCCTCTACCGGGCTACCGTCCGTACCGACTCATCAATAATCACCCCTACAAGCTTATGCATCTCAACTCGCCAAACTCCGGGCTCTCCTTGCCAACGGTTTAACTGGTGTTGATCTCGTTCGTTGCTGGATTTCATGGTGCATTCTCCCTTTAAGCCGCCGGCCCGGATTGATGTTTGAATACACCGGAAACACCAATGATCCTCAATGGTTTAACTCAATAGAACTGACGAACGATGAAGTCGGTGGAAGTGTAAAGAAAATACTCGACGAACCGCTCGCCGTATGTACTCAAATTGGTCTTCGTCCTTTTTACGCCTCCAACAAACCGCGAGAGAAATATTTTAACCTTGTACTTTTCCTTATTCTTCTCCGCTTTGACACTGCTATAATAATACTTTTGTGCAATCCCATAGGCCAGTAGCTCTTTTTGGAAAAAGAAAACTCAAGACAAAGTAGCTAAGGCTCCTCGTGGTAAGACCAAGGTCATCAAGAAAGCTGCCAAAAAGAAAACCGCGGAGTCTTCAGAGCCACCAGAAGATGTTGATGACTCGGCTGAAGAGGTAAAGTTTGACTCCCTTGACTTCTATCCATATATTTTACTGATAATGATTACTCCCAGGATGATGCGGAGGCCAGCCATGCAGACCATATTGAGGTAATTTGTCTTTCTTCTGACTCAGAACTTGTGCCGGTTCAATGATTTCGCCGTGTAGTTCGGAAAGTGAAATGCTCTCACCCTATTGCTCATTTGGATCAAAAACTTTCCTTGAAGACACAGCAAACCGAAGGGCGTCACACAACCCAGCACAGTGGTCAACAGGTCACTTCTTCCTGTTTACCTCACACCCCAAACCGGAAACGTTGTCCAGAGGTTGCTTGTTCTCCTGAAAAATGTTATCTTTTGAAAGGTTTCTTCCGATGCCCTCTCAATTCAACTCATTCAAATTATCAGGCATCTTCTAATTCGTCTAGCAGTTCATCAACCACTCAGCTGCCTCCACTGAAAACCGTCCCTGGGTAAGTGTGTAGCCTTCCCTTCTCTTTCATAACTCAGTTGACCATGCTAATCTTTGTTTTAATATTAGTGCTCAAGCTCGTTTGAGTAAGAAGGCCAAGACCAGCGCCCCTACCGGTGAAGTTGAACCGGAGAAAACTCCTGAGGGTCTTGATAAAAATCTTGATAATCTCGTGGATGATTTTGCCCTCCCAGAGCCAACTATCAATGCTAATCCACCAGAAGCTGATCCAACCATACATGAGGATACCTCAAGTCCACATGTTATGCCTGCAAGTCCGGCTGCTGATCCGCTGAAGTCAAGTGCTAATCCGCCAAGCCTAGCCAAAGATGATGACGTTATTGTTACTGGCACTGCTTATTCCATTCCGGGTGATCCAGTTGTCTTGGCAAAACATACCGCCAATGATGAGTTTATTTCAATGGGCAAGAGGAAGATGGAAACTGATATGTCAAAATATGCTAATCTTTCTGCCCAGGATCTTCATTCCGGTTTCTTGAACCGGCTTTATACAAGTCGAGATAATGAGGCTGACTTGGTAAATCTGATGAAGGAACGTTATGAGGTAAACATTTTCCTCCTTATCTTTGTATTTTCACTGCCTTGTATCCTGTAGCCCCCAAGGGTCAGTTTAATTTGTAAAAACAAACCGGGACTTTGAATTTCCAAACTGCACATTATTGACTTTTAAGTTTTTTGAACAAACACACATTAGCCCCCAAGTGCTAGGATTGAAACTTGTATGAATCCTTGGGACTTTGAATAAGCAGTAAGAACGAATTAATCCGCATTAGCACCCAAGTGCCAGGATTGAAACTTGTATGAATCCTAGGACTTTGAATAAGCAATAAGAAAGAATTAATCCGCATTAGCCCCCAAGTGCCAAGTGTAGAACCAGTTGTATGCTTGGGACTTTTGATAAAATATTGAAATGCTCCTCTTGATTTTGGCAGGCTGACATAAACCATCAACGGACGCAGATTGCTGATCTTCAAGAAATTATCAAATCTCAGCAAGAAGAATCTTCCAAAGCTAAAGATGAACTTCGAGCCGCTTTAACTTCCATAGAACGACTGAAAGAAGAATTCAAGACGGAACGTGCCAACTGGGAAACTGAAAAGGGGACATTGCTGAAACGGGCTGAAGACGCCGAATCTGCACTTAAACCGGTAGCAGAAGAACTTTGTGGGTTAAAGTGCCAAGTAAACGCCATGACCTCCGTAGTATTTGGTAAGTACTCCTTAGCAAATTATTTAAAATACCCATCTCGTAAGGTGCCAGTTGAAATGTGAAATTCTTAAACCGTTGCAGGGAGCCGCATTACTCATCTGGGCTCAGATGTACGGATGAAGCTGAAAGCAGCGTATACTCTTCTGGAACAACTTTACACCGGTGCTCAACGGGTTATCTGTGCATCCTCCTATGACAAACCGGCCCCAACACTAATCAAGGATACTCCGACAAGGCTATCCATGGTACCAGCACAGCTAGAAGAGGTGAAGCGATCTGCTGCCAGGGCCGGCGCTTTGTTGGCACTTACCCGAGCTAAAGCATGGATAGCTGACTTGGATCCGGTTGACCTTGCCAAAGGCTTTCCAAGCACACAAGAAAATGGGGCAGATTTTGATGATGCAGCCCTTAAAAGAGTGACAAGGGAGATGCGTCCTCTGGCGAGTCAGCTGGCAGAAGATGCTAACTTGACGGTTCACCGGTCTTATTATGATGCCAACAACAAACGGGTTAACCCTGTCATTCCGGAGGCGCGAAATCTTATTCCAGGAATCCGTAAGCACACTTATGCCCCTGACTGTCGGATTTCGGGTTCCAGCAGACCCTTGAGGTTCGAACACTGGGGTGCGCGCGGAGATTTCGCCCTCTACCTACATGCACCCCTCCGCCTCGCTAAGATCTAAGCTAAGGAAAGAACAACACAAGAGACACAGGGTTTATACTAGTTCGGGCCACCGTTGTGGTGTAATACCCTACTCCAGTGTGTGGTGTGGTGGATTGCCTCTTGGGCTGATGGTGATGAACAATACAAGGAGGAACAGCCTCGCGAGGGTCTGTTCTTTGCTGGGGGGACGAACAGCTAGGAGGAGTTCAGTCACCCTTCTCTCTCTCTGATCTCGATCCGATCTTTGATCCTCGATCTCTGTCTCTAACCTTCCTGCTACCTCGAACCCGAACCCCCCAACCTTGTGGGTGACTGGTCCTATTTATAGGCAATGGCCCTGGGCCTCTTCCCAAATATTGAGCGGGAAGGGCACCAACAATTGGCCATTTTGAAGGGGAACATCTAGTACACTTATCCTGACTAAAGTTGGTCCTCGCCTGCACAAAGCTCTGGTGGTGACGCTGTCTTGGGCTCCACGATGACCTCCGTCTTGCGGTCCTCCTGGTCTTGGTCTTGTTGCACAGAAACGGCAACCTTTGCCTGATGCCTCGGTACTCCGCGGCTGCGATTGCCCCCTTTGCACCAAAGGGGAAAGGAGGACACTGCGCGGGCTGGCGCCCTTGGTCGTCATGGCTTGCGTCACGGGTACCTCGTGAGGTACCCCGCCTTGATCTCTCCACCTCCTCGCGAGCCAGCCTGGTGAGGCCGTGCCTAAGGAAGCTCTGTGTCGTCCGCCCCGCGAGGCTTGGCCCCTCGCGAGGGTCTTGGGTCTGTGTTGATGAAGATGGGCCGTGCTGGGCCCCCCTTTGAGCCACGCCGCAGGCCGCAGGCAGGCAAGTCTGGGGACCCCCATTCCCAGAACGCCGACAGTAGCCCCCGGGCCCAAGGCGTGCCCGGACTTGGCCGTGCAGGTAGGTGGAAGGGCAAGAGCGAAGCGCCGCGGGCCCTAACAGCCTACGGTCTTGGGCACCACACGGCGGTTGATTGGACGTGGACGTCTCCACTTCCCCATGGCGCCTCGGCAACTGCACGGATTGGACAAGCCCCTGCATGCAAAGCGGGTCATGATTACCGGCGATCGTGGAGCTCGGCGGTTGGCCTTCGCCGGCCATAAGTACGGAACGGTGTGCGCCCTTCCAGTCCATCCCTTCTTGCTTCTCCTTCTTCCCGGTCCTTGCTCCGTCTTGCTGCGATGGCTCCGATCCGCCGGTTCTCGACGGCAGAGAAGGGAACGGCTCCCCGAGAGGAACCAGACCCGCTCCCGCCGAAGAAACGGCTCGCCCTCCGCGGCCCAGACGAGGGGGCCCATCAGGTGGTGTCGAGGCCCTGGTGCGAGCGGGCACCGCCGGGGTTCCCGCTTCCCTTGTACGCCCGCATCGAGGGCCTTGAAGGAGTTGATGCTGATCGCCACGGGCGGCGCCGACGGGTCACGAAGGTGTGGGTCGTCCCCCCTGGGGTACACACTAAGGGCTCCTCCCGAGAGTTCGTGCTCCACGCCGCCATGCCTCCTCAGTCTTGGATTCGCCTTCCTCCCTTCTTCGCCTCCATCATCCCACAGGGAGAACTCCTGGAGCTTTGGCTGTAGCATGCCGGTTGCAGCACCATCGCGACTAAGGCAGAGGTCGCGGTCGTCACCCCGGGCGAGGTCTTCATGACTCGAGGCTGGAGCGAAGTTGCCCGGGTTTGCAGGACAAGCGGCACCTTCACGATCCACTTGGAGGACGACGGTGCTTCGGTCATGTTCTTCAAGGTCTTCGATGCGAACGGGCATCGGCTGGAGTGCTGTCCCGGGAGAGGTGGCCGGGACCCTGGTGCAGCGAGGACCGGGCCCGCCGACCGCTCCCTTGGCGGCTCCACAGGCGGCGGAGGTGTCAAAGGTTCCAGCGACTCCGACGAGCTCTTCGCGACTCCGGAGACAAGCGACGACAGCTATGAGCCCCCGAGTCGGCACCGCTCCTGGAGCAGGGCGGGCTCGTCAGGCCGTCGCCGCCTCTGATCTGGATGGGGTTGGCTCTGGTGCTTGACGGCCCACTGTTGATGATGGCGTCTTTTGCAGGGGCATGTGTAGTTAGCGTCCTTTTAGGATCTGTTCCCTGCGAGGAATCAAAGACGCGTCCTGTGGGGGCTTGTAAGGTGCCTGTGATCCTGTTTTGTTAATATAACCCTTGTCGTAGAATTGTGCGAGTTGCTCATTCCGTCTTAGCTCAGTTCTCCCTTTCGAACCTCACGAGGGCTTGGTGCTCTGCACCGATAGGTCCCAGTCCCAAGGCGGCTTCAGCCGTCGCTGGTATGCCAGATCGCGATGCCGTGGTCAAGGCCAGGAGGTGAGCGACCCGGAGTCCGGTAAGAGCCCCTGAGTCGCGATGCTCAGGAGGTCCCCTTTGGCGCTCAAGCAACCGTCATTCGGTGAGAAAGGAGAGCGGCGTCGCTAACACGGGATTGCATTAGGTGTGGGGATGGTGCCACGGTAGCTGGCGCTTCCGGGTGGTGACTTATCTCGAGAATCAGGGGTCGCTCTCTAGTGTGTCGCCAGGTCCATGCATCGGCAGGCGTGAGGCTGCTTGGCGAGGTCCTCGCGTGTCCCTCCCCTCTCGCCTTTGCTCCCCTTTCTGCTCTACGTCCTCGGGTCCCGGCCCTCGAGCGAGTCTCAGCCGTCGCTGGTATGCCAGGTCGCGATGCCGTGGTCAAGGCCAGAGGGTGAGGGCTGGAGAGCCAGTAGGAGCCCTGAGTCGCGATGCTCAGGCACCCCCCCCCATTTAACGTGCAAGCGGTTCGCGTGGATGAGAGTGAAGGAGACACCGCAAGGGCCTCGCCTGACGCGGCTCCTTTAAGAGATCATGTAAACCCATCATAGAAAGAACGAGGGGTTGGCATGACAATTGACAGTCAGCCGTTGGTTGCTTCCGAGGGGCGATGAGGCACTGAAGGCTTGACGAGGTGGCACTATGCGGGGCTGCCGCGGCCAGAGCTCAGCCATTCAGGTTTGTCGGCGTTGTAGGGACAGACCCATGCACAAGCGTCGTCCCGTTTGGGAGCAGTTCCGTCAGTTGGCGTCAGTTGAGCAGGCAACTAGGTCAAACACATTAACCGCGAAGGAGTGGATTCATTCAAATAGATGCTGGGAAGGCGGACATCACTGGGTCAGGCCCAAGCTACATGGGGATGATGCAGCCCGAGGGGCGCCCCCAACAAGGTAAGCTAACAACATGAAATAAAAGGGATACATGCCTCAGGGATGGACCCACGCGGCCTGGGAATAATGCAGCCCTAGGGGTGCGCTCCTAGCTGGAAATGAAACTTGTAAGATGTCACCTGATGATGTTGAGGACGAAGGACCGTTGGTGTAGCAGACTCAATGGGCTGCGGAAGCCGATCCTCACGAGCCCCCAGGCATAGGGGCCTCGGGAGGCTCCGGAGGCGCTGGTGGCTCCTTGCGGACCATCTCCATCTCTGCCAGGGCTGCGGAACGCCTGGCCTCTTGTGCCTCCATGATGCCCCTCATGAGGCGCTGGTACATGGCAGCCGCGTTCGGTAAGCCGTAAGGCATGCGAACGTAGCTGTGGGGTGGACCTCCGCAGCGCCCCACTCGCGAGGGCCAGAGGCGCTCCAGAGAGGCGACTCGATTGAGCCCTGGTATGTCGATGCAGACGCGCAGCCCACCATCCTCGCCTGGATGGGGAGCCACTGCTGGTAGGCGGCCGCCGCCTTTCATGATTCTTGACTCCTGTAGCTCCTGAATGGCCTTGCTCAGGAACTCCTAAGGGTCTAGCTCTCCTTGCCTTACTCCTTCTTGAGGGAAACGTGCTTCGAAACACGCCTCCATGTGGTGCCCAAGCGCCTCCCTCGTGACCCTAGCCAGGTCAGTGGCCCTCCAGGGAGAGCCCCCGAGCCTTGCCTAAGGAGGGCGCCGGGCGCGCTTTCCTATGCGATGGAAGGAGGTTCCCCCTGGGCAGGCGCGGGCCCAAAGGGGCCTGCCTCCTGAGGGGCCGGACCGGACGATTTCTTCTTCTTCTTGGGGGCGGTCTCGGGAAGCCTCCTGCTTCCGTGATCCGGGTCTTCCAGTGACGCGGCCTGAAAGGCTCGCTCCAGGGAACACACCGCGTCCTTCTCTTCACAGGGCACCGTGATGACTCCGCCACTTCCTGGCATCTTGAGGTAGCCGTGGTGAGTTACGGCCATGAACTTGGCCAGCGCTGGGTACCCAAGGATGGCGTTGTACAGCAGGAGAATGTGAGCGACGTCGAAGTCGATGAGCTCGGTGCGGTAGTTGTCGCGTGCCCCGAAGGTGACAGGGAGGCGGACCTGCCCAATCGGGACCGTGGAGCCATCGGTGACTCCGGGGAAAGGTTTGGTTGGCTGAAGCTGGTTGTAGGGCACTTGGAGATTGTTGAATGTTTCCACGGACAGGACGTTGAGCCCTGCCCCGCCATCGATGAGGGTCCTGGTGACCACCATGTTGCTGATGATTGGGGAACAAAGCATCGGGAGGACTCCGGCTGTAGCCGCACACTTGAGCTAATCTGCTGAGCTGAACGTGATGGCGCACGCCGACCACCTAAGAGGGCGCGTGGCTTCGAGCTTGGGAGGACTGCATTCACTTCGCTGGCGAACTGCTTGAAGATGCGTTGAGAGGCCGGGGCTTGAGCCCCGCCCAGGATGCAGGCGATCGCACGCGGCTCCTGGAAGCCCCAAGACCCCTCGTACTGGTGGCGGTCCTCGTTCCTCCTTGGCTGCGGCGGCAGCGAAGGGAGGCCTGCGTTGCCTTGCGGGCGATCCTCGTGAGGCTGATCCCTCCAGTCTCCCTCGCGAGGCGGATCTTGCCAGCTATCCTCGCGAGGTTGATCGCGCCTCCCTTGGCGCGGGCCACGGTCTTCCCAGCGTCCTGCGTTCCTTCCTCCTCCTCGACCGTAGCCCCGGTCACTGCGGTCGGGGCGACGGCCGATCCTTCCTTCTCGCACAGCTCGGAGCTCTTGACATTTGTTGGTGTTGTGGGTGTGGAGATCGTGGTACACATAGTATCGACTGCCCTTGGGAGGTTCGGGCAGATCTCTGCCCCGCTTGGTGTCTGGTTCTGCCGCGAGCACGGCAGCCCCCTTGCGCTTCACATCCTTGGCCTTGGGCTTCTTCTCTTCTGGGTCTGCGGCAGGCAGCTCGAGGAGGGAGAGACGCCCTTCCTCGGCCCTGGTGCACTTGGTTGCCAAGTTGAACAGCTCCAAGGAAGTGCATAGGTCTTCATGCATCGCCCGCTCCTCCTTCATCTTGACATCGCGCACGCCGTCGGAGAAGGCTGAGATGATGGCCTCCTCAGTCACCTTGGGAATCTTGAGGCGTGCGTTGTTGAAGTGCTGGATGTACTTCTGCAGGGTCTCCCCGGGTTGTTGCTTGATGCGGCGCATGTCGCTCACGGCGGGTGGCCGGTCGCGAGTACCTTGGAAGTTGGCGATGAAGCGGGTGCACATCTCGTCCCAGGAGGAGATCATGCCTGGGCCAGGTTCAGGAGCCAGGTGCGGGCCCCGTCCTTGAGCGCCATGGGAAACCAGTTCGCCATGACCTTCTCGTCTCCGTTGGCAGCTTCGATGCCCAGCTCATAGAGCTAGAGGAACTCCGTAGGGTCGGCCGTGCCGTCATAATGAAGAGGCAGGTCTGGCTTGAACTTGCCGGGCCACGCGATGCTGCATAGCTTAGTGGTGAAGGCACAGCAGCCTGCTGTGGCCACGGGAGGCCTTGGGTGATGGAGAACTTGGTCTTGCATGTCCCGACGCGCTGCAGCTGGGAGCAGCGTGGGGTCCTGGCATGCAGGAGCAGGAGCATGGTCGCGACGTGTAGGAGCAGGGAGCGCCTGGGCAGCTTCTTGCGGGCGAGGGACTTCTTGGAAGCTCTGCTATTGCCGCTCCGGCACCTGATGGAGCGGGTTCTGCCCAGGGGCCACGCGCCTTGGAGCCATGGCGCCTTCTTGAGGAGGAGGAGGTCGGGGCACCGCCGGAGCCTCATCGCCCACGCGGGGCGGGGTGCGGTGCAGCGGAACAGACGGCGCAGGAGAGCCCCCTGCGGCACGGACGAGCTCGGCGACGCGGTCAAGCCATTCTTCATAGACGTCGTCGATGGGACGGTAGCGCAGGAGCTCATTTGCCGCGATGAGCGCAGCTCGAGCCTCCATGGGTGCGCGGAGCGCGCGGGACGAAGAACCAGCTGGGGTGAGCGAGGGAGTAGCGGTGCGGCCGTCTTGTCGCACTGACGGATGCTGAGACGATGCTTGCTACTCGTCCCCTGCCGGGCCGGTGGCGGTGTTGACGGCAGGTGACGGGGAACGGTGAGGACGCCCGCCGACAGGAGCCGTCTGGGCGACGCGGGAAGCGAGAGCGGCCCGACGCTCAGCGCGGGCCCGACGAGCGTCAGACATGGGCGCGGTGGTCGGAGGAGAACGGGGTGGTGGAAGATGAATTCTGGCGCACCCCTACCTGGCGCGCCAAATGTCGGATTTCAGGTACCGGCAGACCCTTGAGGTTCGAACACTGGGGTGCGCGCGGAGATTTCGCCCTCTACCTACCTGCACCCCTCCGCCTCGCTAAGATCTAAGCTAAGGAAAGAACAACACAAGAGACACAGGGTTTATACTAGTTCGGGCCACCGTTGTGGTGTAATACCCTACTCCAGTGTGTGGTGTGGTGGATTGCCTCTTGGGCTGATGGTGATGAACAATACAAGGAAGAACAGCCTCGTGAGGGTCTGTTCTTTGCTGGGGGGACGAACTGCTAGGAGGAGTTCAGTCACCCTTCTCTCTCTCTGATCTCGATCCGATCCTTGGTCCTCGATCTCTGTCTCTAACCTTCCTTCTACATCGAACCCGAAACCCCGAACCTTGTTGGTGGCTGGTCCTATTTATAGGAAATGGCCCTGGGCCTCTTCCCAAATATTGAGCGGGAAGGGCGCCAACAATTGGCCATTTTGAAGGGGAACATCTAGTACACTTATCCTGACTAAAGTTGGTCCTCGCCTGCACAAAGCTCTGGTGGTGACGCCGTCTTGGGCTCCACGATGACCTCCGTCTTTCGGTCCTCCTGGTCTTGGTCTTGTTGCACCGAAACGGCAACCTTTGCCTGATGCCTCGGTACTCGGCGGCTGCGCTTGCCCCCTTTGCACCAAAGGGGAAAGGAGGACACTGCGCGGGCTGGCACCTGCCTGGCGCCCTTGGTCGTCATGGCTTGCGTCATGGGCACCTCGTGAGGTACCCCGCCTTGATCTCTCTGCCTCCTCGCGAGCCAGCCTGGTGAGGCCATGCCTGAGGAAGCTCCGTGTCGTCCGCCCCGCGAGGCTTAGCCCCTCACGAGGGTCTTGGGTCTGTGTTGATGAAGATGGGCCGTGTCGGGCCCCCCTTTGAGCCACGCCACAGGCCGCAGGCAGGCAAGTCTGGGGACCCCCGTTCCCAGAACGCCGACACTGACATTGATCCGTCAGAACTTATCAATGAAGAAGCTATCTTCCAGGCCTTAACCCGGATTGACTAGACCACCACAAACTTCCAGCCGCTAGGTGGGGAAGAGGAGGCTGAACCGACGCCAGATGACCCATCAACTTTGTATCAACATGGTAATGAGACTTGATCCGGCAATTAAAGTGATGCCCTAGAAACCTTGTTCTGCTGGGAACACCATATTTTGGGCCTTCAAGCGCCTTGTAATAAGCTAGTGGAAATACTTTGATCCGTTGCCCTCGTGCAGCGGGATATACTTTGCGTTGATTTGTCATGAGAATTTCAGTACTGGCTTATGTATTTTTACAATATTATGCAGTCCCTGTGCCTGCATAAGGAAAATCTGTCCAGGCGGTTTACCACCGGATGGGTCAAAATACCCAACACAACTTGGTAAGCAACTACGGTTGCAGCAATAATAAATCATACCTGTGATATAAACCATTGATGTTGGTTTACCAATTGTGATGTGAAGAAAAAGTGAAAACCCAATCTTCCACCATGCCATGTTGGCATATATGATATAAAACCGGGTTGTGATGAACACCGGACGATTGCTGGAGACAAAGTGTCAAAGCCAGACCGGTTTTGAGGGATGCCGGATTACCTTTAATTGTATACTTTAACAGAAGATCCATAAGCCATGCCGGGTTAAGAAACTCCAGTTTAACATAGACCTCACGAAAAACAAAAACTTGGCAGAAAAAGCAAACAAAAAAAACTGTAGTCGAGGCTTTTCGAGGGCTGCCAGGCCCAAATCGAGGCTTTCATGGGCTGCCAGGCCACTGAGTTAAACCATTTTGGCGAAGCCTTTTAAGATGGCCCTCCAACTAACCAATCATCGTTTTAACTTTGACAAGTTCAGGGTCTCAATGAGAGTAACTGTCAAACGTTCGACGGGTCGTGCCAGGATTACCTGGATAGGAGTGGCTTACTTGATGAAGGCAGGCTAACCCGGGGTTTTAGGTGTATACACCGGGCTTCCAAGCCGTGGGTCAATACCCAGCTACAAGGGTCCTTTCAAACTCTTTGGTATTTGATGCAAAGAGCCCCCAAGTAACTTTGTGAGCTGTGCTCAATTGGTGCCTATGTTTGAGTTGTGCGTAGCAACAAAACTCTCTTTGGCCCCTTAGGTGTGAAGCTCCCAAGCTTTGTTGTGGCATGATAGCTGCATCAGGAGGGTAGTAATGCTATGTTCTCTTTGGTGAATACACCTATGTTTGAATAGGAAGCCCCCATGTTAATAGATATTTGAAGAAAAAACGGCGGAGGCCCTGCTTGATAGCAAGGATGCCGGTTTATTATATTAATCATAATATATACATTGTTGAAATATGTACATATGAAAAGCCTGTGGCTTCAAGTGTAATAAGGCCGTAGGAGAGCTATGTTCCATGGCCGCCGGGTCTCCTCCTCAGAGCTACATGAGTCTTCTCGAACGTCAAGGAGGTAGTATGATCCGTTGTGCAGATTTTTGCTGACCACAAAAGGCCCTTCCCAAGGTGGGTATAACTTATGCATATTAGTCTGGTCTTGAATAAGCCGAAGTACCAAATCGCCTTCTTGAAAGGTTCTTGTCTTAACCCGGCGGCTGTGATAACGCCGCAGGTCTTGCTGATAAACCGCCAGCCGAGCCAAAGCCATGTCTCGCTTCTCATCTAACAGGTCCAGGTCCTCTTGGTGTGCTTGCTCGTTATCCGCTTCAACATAATTCGCGACCCGGGGTGAGTCGTGACGAAAAAGGGTGTATATCCCGTAGATCGGTTTGGGGTGGTATTTATGCTCCATAACACTGATGGTAATTCCTCCACCCAACAACCCAGCGTCCGCTTCAAAGGGACCATGAGCCGAGGCTTGATACCCTTCAGGATTTCTTGATTCGCCCTCTCAGCTTGACCATTGGACTCGGGATGATCCACGGACGCTACGTCAAGCCGGATGTGCTCTCATTGGCAGAACTCCTCCATCTCACCTTTAGAAAGGCTCGTACCATTATCTGTGATGATGCTATGTGGAAAGCCAAAACGGAAAATAATCTTTTTGAGAAATTGAACTGCCGTGGCTGCATCACATTTACTGATGGGCTCCACTTCAACCCATTTGGTGAACTTGTCAACCGCCACCAACAGGTGGGTCTTCTTGTCCTTAGAACGCTTAAAGGGTCCAACCATATCAAGCCCCCAAGTAGCAAACGGCCAAGTGATGGGAATCATGCGTAACTCCTGAGCAGGAACATGAGCACGACGTGAAAATTTCTGACAAGCGTCACACCGCTTTACCAAGTATTCCGCATGAGAATGAGCTGTCAACCAGTAGAACCCGTGTCGGAAAGCCTTAGCAACCAAGGACTTTGAGCTGGCATGGTGACCGCAATCCCCTTCATGGATTTCCCGTAGAATCTCTTGTCCTTCTTCAGGAGAAACACAACGTTGGAATACGCCTGAAACGCTAGAACGGTGCAACTCGCCATTGAGAACAACCATAGACTTGGACCGCCGGACTATCTGCCTGGCGAAAAGTTCATCTTCTGGTAATTCGCCCCGGTTCAGATACGCCAAATATGGAACCGTCCAATCTGGAGTGGCATGTAGACCGGCTACCAACTGGGCCTCTGGATCAGGAACAGCTAAATCCTCTTCTGTAGGCAACTTTATAGACGGGTTATGCAAGATATCTAGAAAGGTATTAGGTGGTACCGGTTTACGCTGAGATCCCAGCCGGCTTAGAGCATCTGCTGCTTCGTTCTTGCGCCGGTCGATGTGCTCCACCTGATAACCCTTAAAGTGACCTGCTACAATATCCACCTCGCACCTATAAGCCGCCATGAGCGGGTCTTTAGAATCCCAAGTACCAGAAACTTGCTGAGCCACCAGATCCGAATCTCCAAAGCATCGAACCCGGCTTAAGTTCATTTCCTTAGCTACACGAAGACCGTGGAGCAAGGCCTCGTACTCCGCTGCATTGTTAGTACAAGGAAACATTAAGCGGAGAACATAACAAATCTTATCTCCTCGAGGGGAAGTGAGGACAACTCCAGCCCCCGAGCCTTCCAGCTGCCTGGATCCATCAAAGTGAATGGTCTAGTATGTATTATCCAGTTTGTCTTCTAGTGCCTGTAACTCGGTCCAATCATTGATAAAGTCCACAAGCGCCTGCGATTTGATGGCTGTTCAGGGTGTATACTTCAAACTATGGGGACCGAGCTCGATCGCCCACTTCGCAACCCGGCCAGTTGCCTCTCTATTCTGGATTATATCACCCAAGGGAGCAGAACTAACCACTGTAATAGGATGGCCTTGAAAATATTGCTTGAGTTTCCTACTTGCCATGAAAACTCCATACACTAGCTTCCGCCAATGCGGATATCTTTGAGTTGATTCGATCAGTACTTCACTGATATAATAAACTGGTCGTTGAACCGGATATTCTTTCCCAGCCTCCTTATGCTCAACCACAATCGCCACACTAACCGCTCGGGCATTGGCAGCCATGTACAATAGTAGAGGTTAATTATCAACTGGAGCAGCGAGGACTGGCGGTTCAGCTAGCTGCCTCTTCAACTCCTCGAATGCCGCATCAGCGGCGTCACTCCAGACGAATTTTTCTGTTTTCTTCAACATCTGATACAGGGGAATCGCCTTCTCTCCCAAACGGCTGATAAATCGGCTGAGGGCTGCAATCCGGCCCGCCAGGCGCTGAACATCATTGATACATGCCGGTTTAGCCAAGGATGTGATTGCTTTGATCTTTTTTGGATTTGCCTCAATACCTCTGTTAGACACAAGAAATCCCAAGAGTTTGCCTGCCGGAACACCAAAAACACATTTGTCCGGGTTGAGCATCATTTTGTAAACCCGAAGATTGTCAAACGTCTCCTTGAGATCATTTATCAGGGTTTCCTGCTTCCTGGATTTCACCACAATGTCATCCACATAGGCATGAACATTATGGACGATCTGCTTGTGAAGACAATTTTGCACACAACGCTGGTAGGTTGCTTGGGCACTCTTGAGCCCAAAGGGCATAGAAACATAGCAGAAGGCTCCAAAGGGAGTGATGAAGGCTGTTTTCTCCTGGTCCTTAACTGCCATTTTAATCTGATGATAACCTGAATAAGCATCCAAAAAACTCAGGCGCTCACAACCCGCCGTTGCATCAATGATCTGATCGATACGTGGGAGAGCGAAAGGATCTACCGAGGAAGCTTTGTTCAAATCAGTGTAGTCCACACACATACGCCAAGTGCCATTTTTCTTAAGAACAAGCACCGGATTAGCCAACCATTCGGGGTGAAACACTTCGACAATAAATCCAGCTGCCAGCAGCCGGGCTACCTCTTCACCGATGGCCTTGCGTCTTTCTTTGTTAAAGCGGCGAAGGTACTGCTTGACCGGTTTAAACTTAGGATCAATATTTAGCGTGTGCTCAGCGAGTTTCCTCGGTACACCTGGCATGTCAGAAGGTTTCCATGCAAAGATGTCCCGGTTCTCATGGATGAACTCGATGAGCGCGCTTTCGTATTTCGGATCCAGATTTGCACTGACACTAAACTGCTTGGATGAATCACCAAGGACAAAGTCAACAAGCTTAGTCTCATTAGCCAGTTTGAACGTCAGGGCCGGGTCATGTTCAGTCGTAGGTTTCTTCAGAGGGGTCATATCCGCCGGATCAACATTGTCTTTATAGAATTTCAGCTCCTCCGTGGCACAAACCGATTCTGCATAAGCTGCTTCACCTTCCTCGCAATCCAAGGCAATCCTTCGGCTCCCATGTACTGTGATCGTCCCCTTATAACCTGGCATCTTGAGCTGTAGATAGACATAACAGGGCCTCGCTATGAATTTCGCGTAAGCCGGCTGTCCAAATAGCGTGTGATATGGACTCTGGATTTTCACCACTTCAAAGGTCAAAGTCTAAGACCTGGAATCAAACTCATCTCCAAACACAACTTCCAAAGCAATCTTTCCCACAGGGTAGGCCGATTTACCTAGTACCACACCATGAAAGATAGTGTTTGACGATTTAAGATTCTTATCCGTCAAACCCATGCGACGGAAAGTCTCATAGTATAGGATGTTGATACTGCTCCCTCCATCCATCAGAACCTTGGTAAACTTATAGCCCCTCACCTGAGGCACTACCACCAAAGCTAGCTGGCCCGGATTGTCAACCCGGGGCGGGTGATCCTCCCTGCTCCACAAAATAGGCTGCTCCGACCATCGTAGATAATGCGGTATAGCCGGTTCAACAGTATTGACTGCCCTCTTGTGAAGTTTCTGATCCCGCTTGCACAAGCTGGTAGTGAGCACATGATACTGTCCGCTGTTCAACTGCTTGGGGTGACTCTGGTAACCTGACTATTGCTGATTCCCTTGGTTATTCTACTGGTTATTACCATGGTTGTTCTGATGGCCCTGGTTGTTCTGAAATCCAGAGCTTGAACCGCCGCCCCCATGGAAAACTGGGCCTGAACCGCCCGGTGGATCCTGATCATACCGGTATAAATCAGAATTTTTGAACTCCCTCATTATGTGACAATCTTTCCAAAGATGTGTGGCAGGGCCCTCCTTGGTTCCATGCTTCGGGTAGGGCTGGTTTAACAAATGCTCCAGATTCATGCCGCACTGGGGCGGTTTACCTTTGCGACGCTGCATATTTGTGTTAGCCACCAAATCTGAATTATCCGCTTTACGCTTACTATTATTCCCATGGCCCCCTTGGTTGTGGTGCTGCCCTTTTGCACCGCCATTCTTCTTTCCCTTCTCCGGTTTGTCCTCCTCTAAATCCGGATCCTTGGTATTATATGAATCGGCATACTTAACTAAAGTGGCCATGAGTGTTGACATGTCGTTGCAATGACGTTTGAGCCTTCCCAACTTCTGTTTCAACGGCTTGAAATGGCAATTGCCCTCCAATGTTAATACTGCGGTATCTGCATTAATACAATCTGACGAATGCAAAACATCGAGACTCGTTTAACCCAATGGGTCGTGGACTCCCCTTCCTCTTGGACATAAGTGGCCAGATCCACAATTGACATCGGCTGCTTGCACGTATCCTTGAAGTTCTGGATAAACCGGCGCTTTAATTCGGCCCATGAGTCGATAGAGTTGGTTGGCAAGCTCTTCAACCAAGTGCGAGTTGTTCCTTCCAGCATCATGGTGAAATATTTAGCACAAACCGCCTCATCCACATCTAACATCTCCATTGCCATCTCATAGCTCTCCACCCATGCCTCTGGCTGCAACTCGGCGGTGTAATTTGGTACCTTGCAAGGTCCCTTGAAATCCTTGGGCAATCGCACATTACACAGTGCGGGAGTTAAACATGGTACTCCTAGGGAACTGAACATTACCCCTGGCTCCACAGAGGAAGTGGGGTGAACCGGAGTATGATGTCATGCTTCATGTCGAGCTGTCAACTCGGGCCCCCGTCATGCGTGGCCGTGGTCCATAACATCTTACGCATTAGCACCTCCCCTGGTCGGGTTGTTCTCCCGCGGCGAATTTCGGCGGCGTGCGCTACTGGATACGGCCGGTTCGTCTTCCACATGTCTGCTATAACTCCGGCTTGGACAGGGAATGGAATGAATCCTCTCACGGCTGTGTGAATACGCTTGCTGTTGATTCAGTGTTGTCTGAAGGAGATCCCTGGCCCGACGCGCTTCCACTGCAACTGGTGATTCGCCGTCGGTTGGGAGAGCCGCCAGGCGTGAAGCAGCGACCACAATATTATCCAACGGGTTGGAATAATGCCCGGGCAGCGTCGATGATACAACGTTGTTCTGGCGAGGCAGGTTTGTTGCGCGTGGCTGAACCGATGCTCCTGCTTCCGGTGCCCCCGCTCGGTTTGGCGCGGGTTGGTTACCAGCTCCTGCACCTGGCGTGTTGAAAAGATTTTGCGGCTCATAAACCGATGTGAGACGTGATCGGTACCTTCTTCTCATGACCTCTTCTGAAGCATTCTGATCTAGTCTAATCCGATAAGCCTGTGCTTCCAACTCGGCCAGCTCTATGGCCATCCTGGCGTTCTCTGCTGCCAGGTCCGCTTTAGCCTAGGCTATCTGATCTTTCACCTTTAGAATCTCAACATCGTGCTAATCCCTGGCTGATGCATCTACCTCCGCGGACATCAGTGCCACTAGAGCGTCGAACAAATCAGACAAGACTTGGGCCGGAGGCGGCGCCGAGCTTCCTGCACCTGCCGGCGTGGCCATTGTTGAACCGGAGAGTACCACTGTGGCGGTAGATGAATGAGGCACCGGTCGTGTGCCGGCCATGAAGACAGCGGCCCGGTTTGGCAGACCGGGGGAATCCGGAATACTGTTGCCCTTGGATCCTCCCTCAATCCGGCCGTCGTACAACTGGTAGAGCGATTCGGTTTCTCCGGAAGACTCGTCATCACTGCGGATTACGGTTTCTCCATCGGAGATCGGTTCCTCCTCATAACTCAAACCGTGGACGAAACCCACGAAAACATGCCTGGCCTCAGGCTGAACCGGTGAAGAACTTGCACGCCGAGCCGTCTCGATGATGTCGGTGCAGGTGTCCGGCTCAGGGGCCGGTTCGCCGATCTTGCCGATGAAGACATGAATCCCACCAAAGGGGACCCGGTACCTGTATTCGATTGAATTAGCCTCGGGACCCCATCCTGCGTTGTCAATGTAGAGCTTGCCGCGGTGACTCTTCATCATCCGGCCCACAGCGTATCCCCTCAGTCCATCGAAGTTGCCCTTCAAGAACTCGAAGCCATCGTGCGATAGCCCCACAGTGGGCGCCAACTATCGTGGAATTGTCACGGCAGATGTCCTCATGGAAGGACTTAGTCATGGAGCCATCACTACGGGTTAGCTTGAAGGGGTCAAACCGGAGAAAGGGACACGAGAGTTTATACTAGTTCGGCCCCTTCGATGAAGGTAAAGGCCTACGTCTAGTTGTGATTGGTATTGCTGGGGTTTCGAAGACCAGGGAGCGAATCCGCTTTGTCTGGCTTCGAGTTATTGTTTCCTCTCCCTGAACCGCCGCCGGGTCACCCCTTTATATATTCAGGAGGATCCCGGCCGGTCTACGGAGTCCCGAGGCTGGCTCATACAAGTGTCCGCCTCGGTCTCTTCCTTCTTATCTTACAATGCAAGTTTATACAATCATGGCGGTTTACTATCATGGGCCCTAAACCACCTGCGGGCTCTAGGCCTCTAAGCTTCATACGTAAAGTGTCGTCTTCTGGGTTTCCTTGGGCTTCAATATAACTGAAGGTGAACCGGCCCCTCCTGGGTGGTTTACCCTAAGTGGTTATATCTTCAGCACCGACAGTAGCTTCCTATTTCCCTCAAAATCATTCCACAAGCAATGAGACATCTGAGAATTGATGAGGTTCACTGCCCATTTAGGGAACTTGAAGAAGGAGAGGAGATACACTAGAATGCTAGCCAAACAAGCTTGTATAAGGATCAATCTACCTCTGTAAGAGAGAAGTTTGCCCCTCCACCCAGCAATCCTTTTAATAATTTTATCCAGAAGGGGTTGGATATCCTCTTTCCTCAGTTTATCATAGTGGAGAGGGATACCTAGGTACTTAATGGGGAAGTTACCTTTATTACAGACTAGAATAGAGAGGAAGTCAGCTAACTCCTGATTATCCATGTTGATAAGGATGAGTTCACTTTTAGAGTAGTTGATTCTCATGCCTGAGACCTGTTCAAACCAGGTTAGAACAGTTTTCAGATTGCTAGCATGTGTGGAGTCATTGTCTAAGAAAAGGATGGTATCATCTACATATTGAAGGCAGATGATGCCACCAGGGCAGACCTCAGGACAGAGCCCTGCAATCAGACTATGATCAGCAGCTTTGCTCAGCATTTTAGTAAGAACGTCCACTACTAAATTAAACAAAAGAGGGGAGATGGGTCACCTTTCCTAAGGCCTTTACCAGCAAGGAAAAAACCACTTTCATAGTTATTTAACTTGACCCCAACAGACCCACCATGCGTAAGTTGCTGGATCCAACTCTCCTCTATGAAAGGCTTGGAAAAGATCTAAGAGATCATTTTTCACCAAGTCCCAAAAATGCTGATAAAACAAGAAGGGAATCCCATCAGGACCAGGAGCCCCATCAGGATAAGAGCTAAAAATGGCTTCCTTCACCCCTGTCTCTGAAAAGGGGGCTTCTAGCAGCTCATTTTCAGTAGGAGAGACTTTTTCAGAAGCAGAGAAAAAATGTTTTGTAGAGAGAACCCAGAAGGGTTTTCTTTCTTAAATAGGTCTTTGTAGAATTCACTAGCCACTTTCAGCATCTCATCTACCTCAGTAACAGGGCCATTAGGGCCAGCAAGGGAGTGAATGAGGGTTTTCCTCCTCCTCTGGTTAGCTACTGCATGGAAGTAAGCAGTATTTCTATCACCCTCCTTAATGTTCCTATCTCTAGGCCTTTGTTTGGTTTTGATTTCTTCTTGAAGCCAAATTTTCTTGAGCTCTCCATGGACAAAGTTTAATCTATTAGTCTCAGCCTCAGAGAGGTCAGTGGTTTCTGCCTTAATATCTAGAGAATCAAACTCAAGGAGGAGAAGCCTTTTGTATCTTCTAAGATTAGCTTCCTCATTGGAGTTCCATCCTTTGGTAGTTCTTCTAAATCTCCTGATTTTGATCTGCCAATTTTCTAGGGGGCAGCTGCTCCCAGTAGGCTCATTCCAGATTTTCCTGACTAGCTCAGTAGAATCTTCTCTAAGCAACCACCACTTTTCAAATTTAAAACTATTGCTCTTTGGAGTTTGGTTAAGACCAGAGTCCCAGAGCAAAGGAGTGTGGTCACTACCACATTTGGGCAGAGCTCTACAACTAGAAAGGGGAAAGAAACTATCTAATTCTGTGTCACAGAAAATTCTGTCAATGGTGGACATAATCCTGGAGCAGCACTTCCAACATATCTAGCAGAACTGTGGGTTTTCCTTCTGACAGGGCAATTCTCAACTTTATGGGTAACCATTTTGCAGATAAAACAACTCTTGGGCTTGACACATTTATCCAAATGATGCCCTGGTTCCCCACAGTTGTAGCAGATCACCTTAGAGTATGCCATAAGGCTCGAAGCAGGGGCAGGAGCAGTTTTCTGGATGTCCTATCTCTTCTTTTGCTGATTCTTGCCTTGAGATTTCCCACTGATCTGAGAGTTAGAATCACCAGTAGATTGATCTTGGGCAATTACAGGAGCCTGCCCAGATTGTGCCCCCATCTGGGGCGGAGGTTGGCCGTACCACTGCCCAACCGGTGCTCCCCCCATTGTGATAGGGGAAATTCATTGGAGTTCCTGGTTCCTTCTCATCCTCCAGCCAGATGTTGTCTCTCAGGAAGTAGAAATAACCACCAGACAGCTCAACTGAAGCAGATTGCAAGCTTAATTTCAATCTTCTGTAGGTTTGGGGGAGAGGTAAGGTAGGGGATCCACCTGCTCCGGCTCCGTTGGCGTGCTGGTGGGCAGGAGTCCAGTCAAGCATTCCCATCTCGCAGCATGGCATGGATCTCCTGAATTCACTTCTCCTTTCGCCCATCGAACGAACGCAATCGGCGGCTCACTGGGGTGGGGCATCCTATGCTTCTCCGATAAATCTCCTTCGAAGTAGATCCGCAGGGCTAGATTCAGCAGCTCCCAATCCACATGATCCTTGCACATCCGAGCATACCTGCGCGAGTGAGAGAACAGATTCGGTCCCTCCTCGGCTTCCTCCCTCGCAGCTTCCTCCTCTGCTTCCCTCCATTCGTGCGTGCACTGGGTCCAGGAGACAGCGTCGTTGCGGATCCGCATCGCCCTCTCCCTCCATCTCCTCCCTCGAGTCTCCCGTAGCACCGCCGGCGCGACGGAGTCGAGCGGCTGGAGCATCCGCGGGAAGGCTTTGTAGACATGTGGGAGATGCATCTTGTACGTCTGCCTGTCTTCCAGCCACTCCCCCGTGGATACGGCCGGCAACTCCATGGGGCGCGCGAGCGGACTTGCTGAGGGGGGCAGGCGCGCTCGGAGTAAGGAGGCGAGGGGTGGCGGCGAGATCTATTTGCCAATTACTATGTGAACTAAGAAGTCAACATATAAAATAATTTAAATATATATAATATAGTTAGAAGGGAAACATAAGTTGGACCTGGCGTTCCTATTCTTATATAGAAAAATAGAACAGACCTTTGTGTTTTCATCAAAAAAATACATAAATTGGGCTGCCAAAAATAAAGCCTCGGATGGGAGGTCCATAGGCCGGTCGATACATGATGGCCCTAAGAAAATACAAACAGGCCTATGGACCTCCCATCTGAGGTCGTGGGCGGCGCATGCTAAAAATGAAAGCCTAGACGGGGCAGCCCAAAACCATGTCCAACACTTGCCAAAACTTCGTCCCTCGTTTTCTCTGTGTTTCGCACACTCGACATTGTGTGGGCAGTTTGACTATGCATCATATGAAGATGTGATATGCATGAATGTTGATCAGCATGATGTTAACTGGCTGGTACTTCCATTTTCGACAACGAATAAAACTTCCAACATGATGTTAACCCTGTTTGAAAAGGGCGTGTTAATATAAATGATCTGCCGCTGAAAGTTGCAGTTTCTTATCTGAAACTGAACTTGCAGTTTCTTAACTGAAACTGAAACTTGCAGTTTCTTCTCTGAGAATCACATTGTCTGCACTTTTATACTCCTATGAAACTACATTTTTTTAAGTGCTAAAAATAGATCTCTAGAATTCATAAAATACTTTATATGCTCAATACTGCAAATCTGAAATTCAAAAGACATTCATATCTGAAAGTACTCTCAAAATACACAACACAAAACACAATTCACAACCTGCAAATATTGACAACCCTAAGCTCCTCCTGACAATTCACAACCTGCCCGACTATTGGGCTGGGGGGCAGCCCGCTCCTATTCCTCGGCGGCAGACAGCCGCCCCGTGAGACGATGTGAACGGCGAGGGAGACGATGGTGGGGAAGCGTCGTCGGGCCAACTGCTTTTCTCCTCTTGCAGTTGGGTTCGGTTGACGAAGACTGCATCGGCTCGCTCTGGCAGGACACCCTCACAAACGGCACCCTGTAGATGCTCGATCCTTCAATCTCTGCTGGATGCTCCATCTAGGATCGATACTCCCACCACCGCTCCCTCACGATCGAATTCAGTGAATCTGTTTGCTCCATGGCCCAAAGGGGCAGCTCTATGTCTGTTGCAGATATTTGGCCATGGATGTCGCCGTCGCCGCTAGTTGGTCCTTGTTGTCAAACCAAGACTATATCTCCAACATCCTAGCCAGCTTCACAGGGTCGCCGTCTGTGATCCTCACGTATCAGTTGTACTCCTCCATCAATCTACTTCTCCACAGCACCTTCACTCGTCGGTGGTGGTTTTTTAATGGAAGAAGAGAGGAGCAGCGCTGGTTTTGGATTAGAACGGGAGAGGAGCGACGCTAGTTTTGGACTAGAACAGGAGAGGAGGGGCGATGGTTTTGAAATGGAAGAGGAGAGGAGCGGCGCTGCATTTAGATTGGAACAGGAGAGGAGCGGCGGTGGTTTAAGAGGAGAAGAGCGGAAGAGCGGCGCTGGTCTTGGAAGTATTTTTTTTGTTGTTTTGCGTATTTTGGGTCAAAGTTTGACCACGTACTGTATTTGACAAGCAAAATGTGAATGCATGTCACCAAAAATTGTATCGTTTGGTTCGTATCTGAATGTACTTTCAAATTATACTCCCTCCATTTTTGTATACAAGGCCACAAACTCATATTACAGGTACCAAGGTAAAAATCAATGCTATGTTTAAGTCAATGTTGCAAGCTAGCTTGTCACCTTGATTGTCATGTTAATTAATGTGATTTTTCTCTCCCAAGCACAACAAGCCAACCCTCTTACTCCTCATTGGTTGATTAATGTTGGGAATGCAATCTAACCTTCTCACTCCCGCATGCACACAAGGGATATTAATGTCCTCGGGTGCTAGTACGAGGCAAACGCCATCAATTTTGCCTCAATTAATGTTAGTGGCCTTGTATAATTGCAAATTGTAATTTTGATAGTGGCCTTGTATACAATGTATAACATATATTTTATGTGCGAAAATCATGGTCAATTATGACCCAGAATAAAAGGGAGACTAGTTAATGAGGGGTCGCTTTCTTAATTGAAGGGTAAATTGATTTTGATTTTGATCCAGTCAGAGCGCGCCGGCCCTCTCGTCCAATCCTAAATCGCTGCCGCACGCTCCTCTCCCTCTTCTCCATTGCAAAACCACCTCCTCTCCTCTCCATCATCTCCATTCCAAAACCACCGTCTCGCCTCTCCCTCTTCTCTATTGCAAGACTACCGTCTCTCCTCCGTTTTCTAGACGCTTTGCTCCATGGCGCGGGCACAATCCATGGATACAAAATTAGTATACTGTATACTATTTAAAAGTCGAGGGTGGGGCTATTCCTGCGCGGTAGGCGGCGGGGCAGTTCCGCCTAGTCGGTTCGACAGAGACGCGAGAAGACGAGGGAGTAGGCTGCTACAAACATAGGGTTGTGTGATTTGACAGCGAGTTACTGCTGGACAGGTGGGGCCCCATGATTTGACTTTCCATTATCATTTTAACTGCGGCACTATGACCGGCGTGAGTCTCCCAGATTCCTGACCACCTCCATATAGGTGCCTCTCCCAATGCTCCACCATGTAGTAGAGGCTGGCTCTTGCATGAGAGCCCACTTCTCCACTTTTTCCTTGCCTCTCTTTCCTCCACATATGCAAAAATGCCATGTAAAGCGCACTATTGTACTTACTTTTACTTGCTCCTACAGGTGCTTAAGCTTGCCACATAGGCATAAAGTCTGATGTGACAAGTTAATCAAGAAGAGAGAGACTAGTTTGGTAACCCAAGGAAGAAACGGTGCTAAGCGCGTGTACCTAGGTGAAAAGACAATTTTGAGTCTATAGCTAAGTAAATGAAGCAAACTTAGCAACACCATTTCATTGGAAGAGGTCTCTCCTTGGCAAATGCAATAAATACACGCGCTTAGCACTGTTTCTTCCTTGAGTACGAAGAAAGAGATAGAGAGGAGTAAAAAATACACTTATAGCCAACCTTGTTGTAGTATGAGTGACTAAGTGATGACTATGTATGACATGCCAACATCAGATAGCCTAACACACCGTGTTAAATCTCCAAGGGCGCGACCGCACGAGTGACGTGACGGTCGTGGTAGGCGCGACCATGATACGGGCTGCTGGCAGCCCTTGGATCTGAGATCAAATGGTCGCATGCTAAGTTGCTGAAAATTTGCAGAATAACCCTCCAGGATAGGATATTCACCCATAGGTCTAGAATCATGCCATGCAACCGTTCGATCTCAGATCCAAGGGCTCTCGGAAGCCCGTATCATGGGAGAATGGAAAGCCACTACCCTGCCGTTTGCAGGCTGGCAGTTCGCTCCAACTCGTCCCAGCACGTCCTTCAATACTACGGCGGTTCGCTCCTAGTCTTCCCGTCCATTCACATTACGGCAGTTCCACTAATCCTAACCCTCCTCCCAAATCCACGGCGTCCCAAATCTCCATGATTGGCAGTGAGTACAAGGTTAGAACCATCACCGGTAATGAGTTCAACGTCATCTACACCCGTTCTTCCGCGACGGTGAAAGGATGCCTTTCTCGCTTCAGACGCATGTTCGAAAACTTAGATGATGAGTGGGTCGCTGGGCTAGATGTTGAGTACACCACAGTCCTGGGACGAGAGAAGGATCTAAAGGACGAAGAGAGGAAGAAGCCCGACGTGATCCAGGTTTGCGTACATAACGTTTGCTTGGTCTACCACATATGCCATGCCGACATTGAGTGCCAAGATTTTAAGAACTTCCTCGAGAGCAACCTAGTCAAATTTGTTACTGTAGACTTTGGTAACGACAAAGAAGTCCTGCGTCGGATAGGCCTCATTGTAGGCAACACCTTCGATCTCCAGAAGAATCGGCTGGTGTCCTCTCGTCAGCCTTCAATGCTGACCCTGGTAGGAGCCATGGTTCATCCTTCGTACGGTAAACTGGAGAAACCTCATTACACATTTCATTGTCATGCATGGCAGCGGAATGTACTAGATATAGACCACGTCCACTACGCTGCAATGGATGGCTACCTTTGCTTCAATATCTATAAGGGTTGGATGAAGAGCAACAGCCAAGTGTGCGGTTCAAGCAAAGAAGTATCGACCAAGAGGAAGAGGAACAAGGACGAAGTCGAGGACGTGGACAAGGACTCCGAGTAAGGTGGCAGTGTCGTTGCTCATGGTGGTTCTAATGCAGTGTCTACCGGAATAGTTGCAAAGTTTAATTTCAGGTGTGCTTACTTTAATTTGAGGGGTGTGTTGTGCTGAGCCCCCAGCAGAACTATGTTATGTTTCTTCTCATTACTTTAACTCTTCAGTACGTACACACTAGTATTTCTTACATTTCATCTTTTAGTTGGTATAGTACTACCACTCGTTTCTTTACATTATATACGTACAATATATATGGCCAACATCATATAGCCAGCAGTTTAGTTGTCAAAGAATTTCAGGGTGCTTAGTTTTGTCAAAGAATTCCAGGATGCTTAGAGGGTGCTTGGATCCAAGGGACTTATTTTAGTCTGACTAAAAATAGTCTCTTTAAGAGGCTAATGTTCCAAGCACCCCTGACTAAAGAGGGGCTAAAACTAGTCTTGAGACTAAAAATTTTAGTCAGGGGTACCCCTACTAAAATGTGGATTAGTCCTCTCTCTACTCATTTAACTCCTCTCCTTTAACACAGGCGAGTTATGGATTGGAGGGTTTGGAGGATAATAAATGCTCATTAACTTGATTTTAGCGTTTTTAGTATTTGGATCCAAGCATGGGTGAGGCTAGCATGTTTTAGTCCCACTACTTTTAGTCATGGGACTAAAACGTATCCAAGCACCCTCTTAGTTTTATTTGAGGGGTGGGTTGTGCTGGACACCATTATTGTGACTAGCCTTTTTAATAGTACTATATGCATAATTTGGCGACGAGCGCTCTCTATATGTACCACTTTTTTAATTTCAAGTTTTCCTCCATGGCACAATCCATCGATACTACTGCTGTACAAAAGTATACATTTTTTAAAAGGCTAGAGGGCGGGGCAGTCTAGCTTGGTCGGTTTCACGAGAGGCGAGGGCCTTTGTGATTTGACGGCTCATTACTGCTGGAAGGTGGGGCCTTGTGATTTGACTACTCGTATAAATGTGAGGACAACCTGATCGAGGAGGAGCAAAGAACCGTGCGGTATACTCAAGTTTTCCACTGGAGTAGTACTGCGACGGAGGAGCTCGAAACACGGCAGCCCAATGCCATATGGCAATTAAAAATGATCTAATTTGCTAGTCATCTCATTGTTAGCATTGTTCTATTCATTCCCTCAAAAAAACATTGTTCTATTCATGCCTCGCAGAGAACGTGACACGTGCGGCGAAACACCCGAAGCAAAAAATGAAACACATGAGCAAAAGAAGAAGGAAGATTATTACCCCAAATGATCTAATTCGCCGCGGAGTCGTAACTGCTTCTTCATCGCCTCCACGACCTCCATCTCCTTGCGCATCTCCTCCGCCATCTTCATCATTGTGTCCATGACGCGGCATTTCTCGACACGAGCCTTCATCATCTGTTCCACGGCCATATTACGTACCTTGACAGCAGCCGGGTGCTCGATGGGGAGCTTCGCCAACTCTTCCTTCTGTTCCACGGCGAGGGCCTGCAGCATCTTCATCAAGGAACTAATATTCTCATGCAGCTTCTTCCAGCCGGCGTTCTTCTCCTTCAACAGGTCTATCTCGTGGCAGAGCTTCGCATTGTCCTCCCGAAGTCGTAGGATTTCACCGGTCGCCTTCTTCTCCGAGGCAATGCTCTTCTTCAGCAGCATCACCAAGCTGGCGGTCAACTCCCCCTTCTGATTGAGCTCAGCGGGCATGTCGTCGAGGCTCTCCTTCAGCAACTCCATCAAGCCTTGGAGGAACTCCTTCTGCTTATTGAGCTGATCGGGCATGTCGTCGAGGGATAATGACTCTAGCTCCGCCGGCTCGGCATGTTCGCCTCCGTGGCTAGGGCGCTCCTGGGAGCCATTGCCTGCCCATGAGAGATCTTTCGAGGTCTCTACATGGCGGCGAGCCCTCTCTTTTTTTCCGCAGCCTTGGTTGTTGCTCCCTTGTTACGAGTAGTTCTCGACCTAGAGCTCTGCTCACCGGCCATGGCAACGACGGACGGAGAAGAAGCACTTATGAGGAGGAAAGGTAGAGTGATTTTCGGTTAGGTAGTTCCCCTTTTTATAACCTAAGTACTAGCACTAGTACTAATACCTGCATAGTGGGAACACATTCAGGTTTGGTACGTACTACTAGTAGGTGTGAGAAGGCTTTCGAATGTGATGGGAACAAGGTAAAGATTAATTGATGGTTTTGGTTTCGAGGCCCGAAACAGCTCCAGATGAGTTTAGCGGAACATAAATTTCAAGTACTACACTGCTCAAATGCGTAAATATTATGTTACTGTCAAAAATTGGCACAAAATACGAAGGAGACCAATGGAAGTACTACTAGCAACCCACAATTTAACTACTCGCATGCGCGCAGTGGAGTAATAATGTCTTTCTTCTGCCCTCACGTCCACTCAATTTGCATGCACTGTATTAATTGACCATCAATGAAGTGAACGATTTTACACGCGTCAAATTATCACATGGGGTGGATCTTGGTACAAAATTGTGTCTGCCCGTGTACCCGCGTGTGCGTGCGAGGAATGAGTGTGTGCATGGCGTGCGTGCACATCTTCGCTTCGTGCATGTACCGCCAGTATGGCTCAGGGAGGACGAGTACATTCTTCTGGAACCAGCAGCACGTCACTGTGATCAATCCACGCAAGGAGGTCGCGACAACGCCTACACATGTTCCACGTGGCTTCATGAACTGTAAGAGAGACACTGTGTAGCGTGCCATTGGTATTCTAATTTACGTGTTTTGCACATACTCGAAGTACTAGTAAGGTACACGTGCATTGCACGCATCAGATTTTGCAACCAAATTATGAATAAATACCACACTATAGCATGTAAGATCTGAGTCATATATGCCTGATGTGGCCCTTCCTTTAATTCTTATAGTTCATCTCATTCAAAATCAATTAGTTTTTATAAAAAAGCTAAGAACGCGGGAATAGGAAAAACATGGGATTATAGTGGAATGTTGTCTTGAATCCAACATGATTGTATGAGTGTTTGATTGTGCATAGAAAAAACGCAGAATTCTTTCAAAGAGGTTTGAGTGGATGTGATGTTTCCTATGAAATCTAGTGCAAATGAATCATATGGAAAAATTCCTATGGTTTACAGTCCTACAAATCAAACAACCAAGATAGGAAAAATTCCTAATGATTAGAATCCTCCAAAATTCCTTTGAGAATCCTTTGAATCAAAGAAGCCCTTAATCTATTTTATGATTGATGGAATTATGTGTTCTAAAGCATAAAGTAAAAACAAATAATGGCAATTCAACTAGAAAAAAGTTTGGGCAGTTATGATACGGGAGATTCTAGAACAAAATAGAACCACTATTGTTTTGAGGTTTGTGCATTATGCTTAAGTTCAACCATGGAGTCTGCTAGATTGTACATGTGGAAAAATCCGGTGGGGGGCTAGAAGATGGTGCGAGGGGCCGCGTGGAGGGAGACTATGAAGGAATGCACAAGTGCGAGATCGATATTTAGAGAGAGGGGGCGAACACGTGCGCTGATGTGCGCAGTGGTGGAGCCATGAAAAATAAATGAGCTAGGGGGCCAAGCATTTCTAATCCTTTACGAGGAGGGTCAATTCATGAACTTAAACCATTTTTAGCAGCAATTGTCTAATGATCACATTCATATTAGCCTTGATATATAGTGATGTTAGGGGCGTGGGGGCAGGGCCCTTACTGCCCCCTGTCTTCGCCATTGTGCACGCGTCTGAGAGATGAAGCAGAAGGCATGGATGATGAGAGGGGGACGTTGGATACATAATTAATGTGGGTGTATTGGCTATATATGTTAATCCCATATAGAGAGGTATAGATTGATCAACATGGACGTGGGAAAGAGGGTGAGACCTCACTGGATATAACGATTGATCGGTTTGTGTGGAACACTATGAAAGACCTAGCTATATACACACATACATAGAGGAACATCGATCATTGCGCATGCACGTGTGAGAGATAAAGAATGCCCGATATGATGGAGAGGGGGATGTGTGTTGGTGTGTGCCTTCGTGGGAGACCGACCTGAAGAAAAAGATTGCATGCGTGCGATGGATAATGCCAACTGGTAGTGTGTGTGCATCCATGCACGAGAGAAAGTTAGTGGTACAATTATAAAGAGAAGACTACTGTGTGGGTGTAAAAGAATAGCCGAATAGGTGAGGTCACAGTTAATGTAAAGTTGAATTCAAATATTTCAATAAGAGATCCTGATGTCTGAAACCGATGCATGCATGAATATAATGGAGATCTGCACGGTGTGGTTTGGAAACGAGCATGTTGTAATGTATACACATTGAACAAGGTCAGACTGATTTGAATTTGAGATACCGATGGCAGACATCATTTGGCCACGTCACATCTGTGCATGGACACACTATTCTAATTGGAGATGATGGGCGGCTTTTGCATCACATATCTATATCTATACCCCTATATATATTATATTATATATTTTTTATATTGTGTGCGGTTAACTTTAACTTTGAAAGATGGTCGTTGGATGAGGCGAATCCGATGGTCCAAAGATGGCAAATTTGAGCACTACTGGCCGTTGGATATCATCTACATTCCACCAGATTTCGCCACATGTATAATCTAGAAGACTCCATGGTTGAACTTAAGCATAATGCACAAACATCAAAACACAAGCACTTCTTATTTGTTCTAGAATCTTCCGTATCAGAATTGCCCCAATGTTTTTCTACATGATTTGCCATTGTTTGTTTTTACTTTATGTCTTACGACGCACAATTCCATGAATCTTAAAATAGATTATCTTTCTTATAAAAACTAGATGATTTTGAATGAAATGAACTATAAGAATTAAACGAACATCTACATCATGCATATATGACTCAAAGCTTGCATGCTATAATGTGGTATTTATTCATAATTTGGTTGCCAAATCTCATGCGTGCAATGCACGTGTACCTTACTCTAGTCTAAATGGTGTTTGTGTGTGTGTTGTGTGTGTTGAGGTGCAAATTGTCTTTTTTTGGGTACACGTTAAGCTTGTTCTTCCGAAATTTCAAGCCGCGCCTTGTTATGCCGAAAATTCAAGCTAGCGTCTCTGTCTATCGTGATGCGAAACTCCCGCCTCTTCAACCCGCACCTTGTTAGCCCGAAATATTTAAGATATATCTTTGTCTCGTTGTGCTCAGACAACTCCCTCCATCTCAACCCACGCCTTGCTATTCCGAAATTACAACGCGC
>NC_057803.1:568660266-568687519 GCF_018294505.1 Triticum aestivum
ACTTTCGTAACTTACCCCACATTTCAGACAAGCGTGTCTCTAAGCCATGGTTCCCCACTGCCATCCCATCCGCCCACCCATTCGTACACCGAGGCCGTGAAAACCCGCGACGAAACCCCACACCCTGCTCCGTCTGCCACCCAGCCGAAGCCTATTCCCCGACGACGTCGTCCACACCAACACCTCGATGTCCCTCATCCACCGTACCAGATGAGGATCCGTCATCGATCTCATCGTCCCGCCGGTTCAGCCACCCCGTCCTCCACCTCCAAGGAGCTGCCCCGACGTTCCCCTCGTCTTTCGCGCAACCTCCATTCCCACACCGCCGTCTTCACCTGCACCACCGGGAGAGCATCATCATACCGTTTCCTCGGATGAAGTTGCGGCCTAATTGGCGCCACCAAAGAGGTTGTACACTAATCGCCGCATTTTCTTCTTGATTCGATCTCACGGTGCTGCCGGCGCTCGGTCCCGAGCCGACATGGCGCGGCTCCATCCACGGCGGCGTCGCCGGCCACTTCCTCCATGGCGTCGCTCCCTCGGAGGCGACGTCCACATCAGTAGGACCTGCTACTGCTTTAGCTCTCGCTCGCGCTGCTGCTCTGCTCTTGCTCTCGGTCCCCTGCCTGGTCTGCTCTTGCTATTGCTCTTACTCGCGCTGCTGCTCTCGCTCTTGCTCTTGCTTGCGATGCTGCTCCGATTTAGCTACACTTCACTCCGATGCCGCCGGGGTGAAGGAAGAACCAGCTGCAGTGGGGAGGGGGGCTCGCCGGAGAGGTACCCCACTATCTATCTTAGGGTTCAGGATGGGGGCGGTGGTCACGGCGGTGGCGGGGCATTGGCGGGGCGATGGCGTGGGGATCGCCAGAGAAAAAGCTCGGCACGGGGGGGCCTAGAGGGATGGCCGGGGCGGCGGTGGACCGGCGGTGAGGAGTGTATTCAGGGCGGGCGGGGCGGCGCACCGCCGGCCACGGGCGGCGGGGGGCTGCTGTTTGGCCGGCTTAGGGGGGTGGAGGTTGAAGATGAACCGCAAGCCCTTGATTTCATATCCAATGGCTGCAAAATCGACTGACCAAAGATGAAAAAGTCAGTCGACCGACATGTAGCCTCACCTTGCTAGTGCGTTCAGTTTTGACAGCAAAATTTAGTTTCGACAGCAAAATTCAGTTTCGACAGTTAAGTTCAGTTTCGACAGTTAAATTCAGTTTTGACTGTTAAGTTCAGAGATGAGCGGCTGATGTATTTTACATCTAGCACTTTGTGGTTATGTATTTTACGTCATGTATTGGAGATGCTATTAGAATTCCACTCAGGTTAACGTTGTTCGTTGTCTCTCTTGTCCTGCTTCAGCCTCGGTGTCGTACAACTCACCGGAGCTGATCCAACGACGAAACCCTCCATCACAGCGGAGCAGTACCTCGGGCTCCATCTCTAGACGCCTAAGATCTTCTTCCCCTCCTCCGACAGCCAAGTCAGCCGGAGCATCCTCACCGGCCAACCCAATCACGCTGAGATCGACATGGCTTCGCCAAAGAGGTTGTACACTTGTTGCATCTCTTTTTTACTCTACATGTTATATATATTGTCCACTGAGCACTCGTAGTAACAGGAAATACAATTATTTTATCCTACTATATGACAAGCAGTGAGGTACCAGGAAACTTAGCTATCCGTGACGGACTCTCTTGAACGCCATCATTATTTATCTCTGCGCGTTTGAGCTGTGCATTTGTCGATGGGCCTGGGAGTTGAGCTAGTATGGTAGTGGCCTGGGTCCAAAGTAATAGAAGTAGCACAAAAACATTTTTTTAGTGTAGGATTTTCCTTGCTCAAGCCTGCCTACTAGAATCGCCAGTGCTTGAAAGGAAAAGTGAATGAAAAACATCGGAATTGGAAAGTTTCCTATGGTACTACTTTTCATGAATTTGGTGCAAAGGAATGGAGCAAAGGAAAACTGTAGGATTTGTTCCTTTAGTGTCTCCTTGAAAGAAAAACCGTAGGAATTCTAATTTCCACTTCTCCTCCCTTTCATATTCCTATTCATCAAGCACAAGACTAAGAGATAGTAGCATAATAGCATTATAACCATACATTTTCTTGTGGTTTGACTTAATCTCACCATGCTTTTTTGCATCCTGTGATCTTCCAATTGTTGTGAATCAAACACCCAGATTGGCAGAAATCCTGTATTTTTAAATTCTTTGTTTTGCACGTACATTCCTATCCTATTCCTGTCTATTTCCTATCCCTGCATTGTTAGAATCCTCAAATTCAAACAAGCCCTTACTCAGTTACTTCTGTTACAGATATGTGTCAAAGAAAACCTTGTGTGGTTTGTCCTGCTCCTGCGGCGCTGTGTTCCACCCCAGCTCAGTTGCTCCAACGACGGAAGGGTTCACCACAGTAGGGATCCGCTCTCCAGACTGTCTTTCGCCGCCTCAGATCTTCTTCCCTACCGCCGGCAGCCACGGCAACTGCATTACCATCATCAACTGAGCAGATGACCTTGAGGACTACACGGGTCCGCAAGAGAGGTCGCACTCTTCTGTGTCTTCTTACGTTATGCGTCGCTTAATATGATGACATGCTACATTATCATCGTGTTCACCTATTAGACTCCGACTCAGGTCCAAACTAATGCTGAAACTTGAGTTTTTAAATGGTTGTGGGGTACATATTGGGGTAGCAATCAGTACTATCTGTCTACTATCTGGTTATTCTCCGGTGTCTACTATGAGTTTCATGTTGGGTGCAAACAAACATTAAAGGATCCATTATCTGTATTTTTTAACTAAAGCTATTATCTGCCTGCTATCATTGGTTTTGGGTCTATCCACAGTTTCCTACCATCACTCTAGATTTATGCATGCACTCCTTACATAATCTCACTATGTTTTATTCCTATGCATGCCAGTTATTGTACACAATGGAACTGATCATGTAGAGCAAAAGAGACGAGCCTTGCGTGGCAATAAAATTTCATGCAGACGTCGTTCCATGGTGGGCGCAAAGGCAGCCCCCCTCCACCCATTTCAGATCGTAATCAAGAGGAAGATAACTGTTATGAGGGGGGTTCATAAGGAGAAGACCACTCCTATTTACCCCATGAGGTCTTCGCTCTAACTTGGCATGCTGATGTTGGTAATATCATGCATATGGTGCCTTGCATTGCTTATTGTATACATTAAAGATGTCATCTGCTTAGTTTAGACATGCTTTGTGTCAATGCCATCTGTTTAGTTTCTTTATCGTATATGTGAATCATGCAATGCCATCTTGTCTAGCCAGGCATCATATATGTGAATTTTGCAATGCCACCCTGGTTAGCCAGTCATCTTATATGTGAATTATATCATGCCATCATTTTTTTATTACGTGTTAAATTTGTCAACAATTTTAGTACATTCAATTACTCTTCCTGTGCATCAGCCATTTGGCACGGTCATGGAAAATTCTGGAGTGGAAACAAGGTCTTCAGAGCAGACAATGCTATCTGACGAAGCGCGTGTCTTGCTGGTTACCGATAGCTCCTCAGAGGAGGATTCAGAGACAGATGACCAGTCATATTTCCCCCCGAGGTGCATGCCCTAACTTGGCAGGGTTATGTTGCTCATATCGTGCGTATGGTATCTTGCATTGCTATGTCATTTGCTTAGTTTAGACATGCTTTGTGTGAATGCCACTTGTTTAGTGTCTAATTACCATATATGTGAATTATGCAATGCCATCTTGTTGCAAGACATTATATATGTGAATTATGCAATGTTATCTTGTTGCAAGGCATTATGTATGTGAATTATGCAATGCCATGTTGTTTAGGCAAGCGTCATATATGTGAATTATATCATGCTATCCTTTTTTTGTATTTATCATTGCTTTTGTCGACAATGTTTGTATATTCAACTGCTCTTCCTGTGCATCAACCATTTGAATTGGTGATGGAGAAATCTGGAGTGAAAACAAGGTCTTCAGAGCAGACAATGCTACCTGCTGAAGCAGATATCTTGCTGGTTATAGATAGCTCTTCAGAGGAGGATTCAGGGGCAGATGACCAGTCCTATTATTCCCCTGAGGTGTATGCTCAAATTTGGCAGGGTTATATTACTCATATAATGCATATGTTGTATTGCAATGCTTACTTTTTACATCATATACACAATATTGAATGCCATCTCCTTAGTTGACACATCATATATGCGATTGCCCTCTGCTCACTTCCTTAGTATATAAATCATATATTTGAATTATGTCATGCCGTGATGTTTACATAGACAGCATGTATCTGAATTATGGCATGCCAACCCATTTTCTAAAGACATAATATAGTTATATCATCTCATCATGTTTACATAGTCATCATATTTAAATTATGTCATTCTATCTGTGAATTATATCATGCCATGTTTCCATTGACAGCATGTTTGTGATTTATGGCATGCCAACCACTTTAATAGACACATCGTATAGTTATATCATGTCATCATGTTTACATAGTCATCATATTTTGAAGTATGTCATTCTATCCTGTTTAGTTAGCCATCATACATGTGAAATTGTGTCATGCTATCATGTTTAATTAGCCATCATATATGTGAAATTATTTCCTGCTATTCTGTTTGCTTAGACAACATAAATGTGAATTATTTCATGCCCTGTTTTCTTCCCTACTATCCATTGCACCTGTCTATCTTACAATGTCTGTACATTCAATTATTTTTCTTGTTTATCAGCCATTTCAATAGGAGGGAGTGATGGCAGTATCTGTGGGAGTAAAAACACGGTCTTCAGAAAAGATCGTGATACCTGTCGATGCGGATAGAACCACGGTTGTACTTGCCCAAGAACCAGCCCCACCACACATAACCCACACTCATGCAGATCGTACCCTTACCCAGTTGGACAGAGAACCAACTACACCCCTTCTAACCCCAATCCCAGCAGATAGACACCTAGTTCCCGTTGACACAACTCCGTCTCCACCACAGAGCACCCAAACACGAGAAGTTAGTAAGGCAACTAAAGTGACCAAATCACGAGGACCACCACTCCGAACCCGAAGTCAACGCTTAAAGCAGAAGAAGAATTGTTCTTAGGTCAGGTTTCGTAGCTATGGTTCATACTACTTTGCTCTTGCATCACTGTATTTACTGATACCAACTAAGCATCTTGCCAGCATTATGGGTACCCAGGATATTGTTTCTTGAGCTCTTCTGAAGTGGTTTCAGTTCTGGACTTGTTTTGCTGTGGCATTTATATGCTGATGTGTTCCCTATATTTGCACTGGTGGCGAACTTTGATGCCCAGTGGATGTAATATGTGTAATAGCCGTGATAGCCTAGTGTAAGTTGCTTGCTTATTTATTTCCTTGTTGTCTTGTTTATTTGTTTGCTTGTAGTCAGTGCAGTTCTTTTTCTACGGTTTGCTAGTGGCTGCAATAACTTATTTTTAAAACTAGGCCAAAATAACCATGGGCTAATATTTACTATAGTGACATTGGGCCTCCTACGGGCCGTAGAAACAGTGGGCCTTCTACGGGCCATATAAACAGTGGGCCTTCTACGGGCCGTAGAAACAGTGGGCCTTCTATGGGCCGTTTCATCAATGGGCCTTCTACGGGTCGTATCATCAATGGGCCTTATATGGGCCGTATGATCGATTGGCCAAACATGGGCCAAATAGACCACATTCTGGCCATAAACGGGCTAGAGTTGGAATCGTCCGTTCATGGGCCGACCATAACGGGCCATTGTTAATAGGTCATATTTGATGACGCCATGAAAACGACCCAACATATTAACGGACCACAAATGGGCCGACTGTAACCACGGGCTAAATTTGGCCCACAAGCAGAAAATGACAGTAACGGGCCGTAAGTAAACGAATGCTGGAAATGAGCGCAAGAATAAATGGGCTTTGAGAAGGCCGAAAGATAACATGGGATGCAGACGGCCCAACGGAATAACGGGTTGTTAATGGGTATAAAGTGATACACGTTCATTATGGGCCAGTTTCACCATGAGTCGTTAATGGGTGTAACGTGATACATTGTTCATTACGGGCCAGTTTCACCACGGGCCGTTAATAGGCCAAGAGTTACATAGGGCCTCATATGGGCCAAAAGACGTCATGGGCCATACATGGGCCAGAAGTGAAAACGGGCTGGAATCATATTGGATGGCCCAGATGATGGTACTGGGCCTAATTCGGATAGGGCATAACGGGCCTTGGGTTAGCGGGCTGTAAATGGGCTATATGCAAACAGGCCGTTAACAGGCTTTCCATGGGCCGGCCAGCCACCTTTTGACCAAGTCAAACGGGCCGGCCTTTTCACATGAATGGGCCTCTGTTGGGCCGTGCCACGTGTCAATGTATCATAGGCACCTTTTGTCCAATGAGTGGATGACATTTGTCCTGACGATGAGCCGACACGTGTTTCCTCCAGCCAATGATGATTTTACACGTGGAAAATCCCCCTTGGTCGGGGCTGTTAACGGGTTATCGGATCCAAAACCCGACCCGGTAGCTTAACAGCGTTCCGTTACGGTGGATGCCACGTGTCGGTCACCCTGGACGAAAGCACTTCTGTGACACGCAATTTATTGTCATGGAAGTGGACACTTCCGTGATGATAATTTTGGTAATGTCATGGAACACTTCTACGATAGCATAGGTATGACTATCTTGATTCTGTCATAAATTTGTCATGGATGTACATGCATGACAAAAAACGCGACCTACTGTGACAAACACGTATCTTCATGGAAGTGCATTTTTTGTAGTGCCAGCCGCGGTGATGGAGCAAGTCGGCGGGTGACACCGGAGTCTCCGGCTGAGTAGCTAGGTTGACGATCGATGATGCGGGGTTGCCAACAAAGGGCAGCGCGCCAAGGTGACCACACAATTTGGTCGACGGAGGCGACATCACGGCTCAGTCTAAGTCGATTGGCTGCACAGATAAAATAGTGCCAACCAAAAATAATGACAGATAATAATGTATATTAAAAAAATCTTCTACTTAATTAATATAAGTGAAGTAAAAAATAAAAGGAATATGGACGGAGCGCTGAGGTTGCGGCGGAGCAGAGATGTCGATGCAGGGTGGTCATCCGCGGGGCGACAACATCAAGCGGATGACATTGTGACCAAGTTAGTCACGAAACTTGAAGCCACCAGCAGATGATGCTGACCCAGGGCGGTAACGGCGAGGCCAGGTTGTACGCGATAGTGACTGACCTGTGGAAAAACATAGGCGACCGAAGTAATAAATTCTGAAAATTGTTCGTACAACATTAGTACTGGGAAAATATCACCTAAATGTTTAACGTGAAGAGGATAACATGGACAAGACCAAGCCCTTTTTTCTTAATCATGCTCGATTGAAGTGCCACAACTAGCAGCTCTAGATTCACGCTGCCTTGAGCTGGATTGCTCTCCGCTCGAGTAGCACTAGTTGTCGTGTCTACTAGCCTTTTGCTAGCTGTTCGTACGGACAGATCATGGTTTGCCAAACTTTCCGTGGTACGCGGAAGCAACGAAGCTCGATCGCCGGGCACGGCCGCTGCCGCAAAATCTCTTCTTAATCTTGATCTGATACTGCGGCCATAGTATGAAGCCCACAGTAATAACTTCAAAGAAATTAACTACTGCAAGATAATCTAATTGAAAAAATAGCACCTGATCGGGTGTTGGTTGAAGATCCCATCGCGCCATGATGACACCTTAGCAGGCTCTCAATGAAAGCACCAATGTCGGTGTCAAAACTGGCAGATCTCAGGTAGGGGGTCCCGAACAATGCGCCTAAGGATCGATGGTAATAGGAGACAGGGGACATGATGTTTACCCAGGTTCGGGCCCTCTTGATGGAGGTAATACCCTACTTCCTGATTGATTGACTTCGATGAGTATAGGGGTTACAAGAGTTGATCTACCTCGAGATCGTATGTTGTGGTCTAAACCCTGCAGGTATGATGAGTAATGCCATAATAATCTATTGACTAGCGTGGCCTTGGCTTATATAACATACCGGAGGCCTAGGATAACAAGAGTCCTAGTCGAATACGTCGGTGGAGAGGAGTCCTTGTCTTGATCACCAAGTCTTGTGGAATCTTCCTCGTATATGTCTTCAGCTGTCCGAACTGGCCCATGAGTAACCGGCCATGGGGGTCCTCGGCCCAATCCAACTAATCGGAAAACGATGTGGTGAGTACCCCCTAGTCCAGGACACTGTCAATCACTATAAGCCTTGTAAGCAATGTAGCTAATGAGTTAGTTATGGGATGTAGCATTATGGAACGAGTAAAGAAACTTGTCGGTAACGAGATTGAACTAGGTATTGAGATACCCTCGATCGAATCTCGGGCAAGTAACATACCGATGAGAAAGGGAACAATGTATATCATTATGCGGTTTGATCGATAAAGATCTTCGTAGAATATGTAGGAACCAATATGAGCATCCAGGTTCCTCTATTGGTTATTGACCAGAGACATGTCTTAGTCATGTCTACATAGTTCTCGAGCCGTAGGGTCCGCACGCTTAACGATCGGTGATGATCGGTGTTATGAGCTTATGTGTTTTTGTGTACCTAAGGTAGTTCGGAGTCCCGGATTTGATCACGGACATGACGAGGAGTCTCAAAATGGTGGAGACATAAAGATCGATATATTGGACGACTATGTTTGGACATCGGAAGGGTTCCAAGTGAAGTTTGGGCATGTACCGGAGTACCGGGGGGTTACCGGAACTCCCCGGGGAGTTTAATGGGCCTTATGGGCCTTAGTGGAAAGAGAGGAGGGGCTGCCAGGGCAGGCCACGTGCCCCCTCCCCCTCTGGTCCGAATTGGACTAGGAAGGGGGGCCCTTTCTTTCTCCCTCTTTCCTCCTTCCTTCTCCTACTCGTACTACATGGAAAGGGGGGTATCCTACTCCCGGTGGGAGTTGGGCTCCCCATGGGGCACACCATAGGAGGGCCGGCCCTCCCCATCCTCTACTCCTTTATATACGAGGGAGGGTGGTACCCCATAGACACACAAGTTTATCATTGATCTTTAGTCGTGTGTGGTGCCCCCCTCCACCATAATCCACCTTTAGTAATAACTAAACAACTATTCCAACCAAACAAGCAAATGAGCCAAGTAAGACATAAAAGCAAACAAAAAGACGGACAGAAGAAGGGCGAATAAAACGACAAGGGTGAAGTGGGGGAGAGGAAAACGAGAGGCAAATGGCAAATAATGTAATGCGGGAGATAAGTGTTGTGATGGGTACTTGGTATGTTGACTTTTGCATAGACCTCCCCGGCAACGGTGCTAGAAATCCCTCTTGCTACCTCTTGAGCACTTGCATTGGTTTTCCCTTGAAGAGGAAAGGGTGATGCATCAGAGTAGCGTAAGTATTTCCCTCGGTTTTTGAGAACCAAGGTATCAATCCAGTAGGAGGCTACGCGCGAGTCCCTCACACCTGCACAAAACAAATAAATCCTCGCAACCAACGCGATAAGGGGTTGTCAATCCCTACACGGTCACTTACGAGAGTGAGATCTGATAGATATGATAAGATAATATTTTTGGTACTTTTATGATAAAGATGCAAAGTAAAATAAAAGCAATGAAAATAACAAAGTGTTGGAAGATTAATATGATGAAGATAGACCCGGGGGCCATAGGTTTCACTAGTGGCTTCTCTCGGGAGCATAAGTATTTTACGGTGGGTGAAAAAATTACTGTTGAGCAATTGACAGAATTGAGCATAGTTATGAGAATATCTAGGTATGATCATGTATATAGGCATCACGTCCAAGACAAGTAGACCGACTCCTGCCTGCATCTACTACTATTACTCCACACATCGACCGCTATCCAGCATGCATCTAGAGTATTAAGTTCATAAGAACAGAGTAACGCCTTAAGCAAGATGACATGATGTAGAGGGATAAACTCATGCAATATGATGAAAACCCTATCTTGTTATCCTCGATGGCAACAATACAATATGTGCCTTGCTGCCCCTACTGTCACTAGGAAAGGACACCGCAAGTTTGAACCCAAAGCTAAGCACTTCTCCCATTGCAATAAAGATCAATCTAGTAGGCCAAACCAAACTGATAATTCGAAGAGACTTGCAAAGATAACCAATCATACATAAAAGAATTCAGAGGAGATTCAAATATTGTTCATAGATAAACTTGATCATAAACCACAATTCATCGGTCTCAACAAACACACCGCAAAAAACAAGATTACATCGAATAGATCTCCACAAGAGAGGGGGAGAACTTTGTATTGAGATCCAAAAAGAGAGAAGAAGCCATCTAGCTAATAACTATGGACCCGTAGGTCTGAGGTAAACTACTCACACTTCATCGGAGAGGCTATGGTGTTGATGTAGAAGCCCTCCGTGATCAATGCACCCTCCGGTGGAGCTCCGGAATAGGCCCCAAGATGGGATCTCGTGGATACAGAAAGTTACGGCAGTGGAATTAGGGTTTTGGCTCCGTCTCTGATCGTTTGGGGGTATGTAGGTATATATAGGAGGAAGAAGTACGTCGGTGGAGCAACAAGGGGCCCATGAGGGTGCAGGGCGCGCCTGGGGGGGTAGGCGCGCCCCCTACCTCGTGGCTTCCCTGTTGGTGGCTTGACGTAGGGTCCAAGTCTCCTGGGTCTTGTTCGGTGAGAAAATCACGTTCCCGAAGGTTTCATTCCGTTTGGACTCCATTTGATATTCCTTTTCTTCGAAACCCTAAAATAGGCAAAAAACAGCAGTTCTGGGCTGGGCCTCCGATTAATAGATTAGTACCAAAAATAATATAAAACTGGATAATAAAGCCCAATAATGTCCAAAACAGTAGATAATATAGCATGGAGCAATCAAAAATTATAGATACGTTGGAGACATATCAACCATACCCTCAAAATCACTTCTATCTTTGCTCGCTAGTTGTTCGTTCTATCACTATGTCGCGCTGATACGTCTCCAACGTATCTATAATTTTTTATTGTTCCAAGCTATATTATCTACTGTTTTGGATGTGAGACTTTCTCCTTTTTTGTCTTCTCCACATAACCCCCCCTCATTATATTCTATTCCACCCATAGTGTTATATCCATGGCTCGCGCTCATGTATTGCGTGAAAGTTTATAGGTTTGAGGTTACTAAAGTATGAAACAATTGTTTGGCTTGTCATCGGGGTTGTGCATGATGAGAGCATTCTTGTGTGACGAAAATGGAGCACGACTAAACTATATGATTTTGTAGGGATGAACTTTCTTTGGCCATGTTATTTTGAGAAGACATGATTGCTTAGTTAGTATGCTTGAAGTATTATTATTTTATGTCAATATGAACTTTTGTCTTGAATCTTATGGATCTGAATATTCATACCACAATTAAGAAGAATCACATTGAAATTATGCCAAGTAGCACTCCACATCAAAAATTCTGCTTTTATCATTTACCTACTCGAGGACGAGCAGGAATTTAGCTTCGGGATGCTGATACGTCTCCAACGTATCTATAATTTTTGATTGCTCCATGCTATATTATCTACTATTTTGGATGTTTATGGGATTTATTATACACTTTTATATCATTTTTGGGACTAACCTATTAACCCAGAGCCCAGTGCCAGTTTTTGTTATTACCCTGTTTTAGGGTTTCGAAGAAAAGGAAAATCAAACGGAGTCCAATTGACCTGAAACTTCACGGAACTCATTTTTGGAAGGAAAGAAGCCCAAAAGACTTGGAGTGCACGTCAGGGGACCTTCGAGGAGGCCACGAGGTAGGGGGCGCACCCTCCACCCTCATGGGCCCCTCGTGGCCCCCCTAACGTACTTCTTTCGCCTATATATCTCAATATACCCTAAAACGATCGAGGAGCACAATAGATCGGGAGTTCCGCCGCCAGAAGCCTCCGTAGCCAGCGAAAGCCAATCTAGACCCATTCCGGCACCCTGCCGGAGGGGGCAATCCTTCTCAGGTGGCCATCTTCATCATCCCGGTGCTCTCCATGACGAGGAGGGAGTAGTTCTCCCTCGGGGCTGAGGGTATGTACCAGTAGCTATGTGTTTGATCTCTCTCTCTCTCGTGTTCTTGATTTGGCACGATCTTGATGTATCGCGAACTTTGCTATTATAGTTGGATCCTATGTTTGTCCTCCCCATCTTCTCTCTTGTAATGAATTGAGTTTCCCCTTTGAAGTAATCTTATCGGATTGAGTCTTTAAAGATTTGAGAACACTTGATGTATGTCTTGCGTGGGATACCCGTGGTGACAATGGGGTATTCTATTGATCCACTTGATGTATGTTTTGGTGATCAACTTGCGAGTTCCGCCCATGAACCTATGCATAGGGGTTGGCACACGTTTTCGTCGTGATTCTCCGGTAGAAACTTTGGGGCACTCTTTGAGGTTCTATGTGTTGGTTGAATAGATGAATCTGAGATTGTGTGATGCATATCATATAATCATACCCACGGATACTTGAGCTGACATTGGAGTATCTAGGTGACATTAGGGTTTTGGTTGATTTGTGTCTTAAGGTGTTATTCTAGTACGAACTCTAGGGCTGTTTGTGACACTTATAGGAATAGCCCAACGGATTGATTGGAAAGAATAACTTTGAGGTGGTTTTGTACCCTACCATAATCTCTTCGTTCGTTCTCCGCTATTAGTGACTTTGGAGTGACTCTTTGTTGCATGCTGAGGGATAGTTATGTGATCCAATTATGTTATCATTGTTGAGGGAACTTACACTAGCGAAAGTATGAACCCTAGGCCTTATTTCCTGTCATTGCAATACCGTTTACGCTCACTTTTACCATTAGTTACCTTGCTGTTTTTATATTTTCAGATTACAAAAACCTTTATCTACTATCCATATACCACTTGTATCACCATCTCTTCACCGAACTAGTGCACCTATACAATTTACCATTGTATTGGGGGTGTTGGGGACACAAGAGACTCTTTGTTATTTGGTTGCAGGGTTGCTTGAGAGAGACCATCTTCATCCTACGCCTCCTACGGATTGATAAACCTTAGGTCATCCACTTGAGGGAAATTTGCTACTGTCCTATAAACCTCAGCACTTGGAGGCCGAACAACGTCTACAAGAAGAAGGTTGTGTAGTAGACATCAAGCTCTTTTCTAGCGTCGTTGCTGGGGAGGTGAGTGCTTGAAGGTATATCTTTAGATCTTGCAATTGAGTATTTTAGTTTCTTGTTTTATCACTAGTTTAGTTTATAAAAGAAAACTAAAAATGGAATTCAGTTTACCTCATACGCTTCATCTTTTTAATATCTTTCGTGAGTATGATGGAAAGGATAATTGTGCTCAAGTGCTAGAAGAAGAAATCTATAAATTGTTTGGCACTAAATATTTGAATGATGAGCATGATTTCAATGTTGTTAGTAGGAATTCCTTGAATATCCATGATGCTAATGATATGCAAAGCCACAAGCTTGGGGAAGCTATGTTTGATGAAGATGATATTTTTTGTCCCCCAAGTTTGGATGAGCAAATCTATTATGATGAAAGCATGCCTCCTATCTATGATGATTATTGTGATGACACATATGCTTTAAAGAACAATGATAACCATGAAACTTGTCATATTTATCTTAATTTTCAATCACATGATAGTTATTTTGTTGAGTTTGCTCCCACTATTATTCATGAGAAGAAATTTGCTTATGTGGAGAGTAATAAATTTTCTATGCTTATAGATCATGAAAAGAATGCTTTAGGTGCTGGTTATATTGTTGAATTCATTCATGATGCTACTGAAAATTATTATGAGGGAGGAATATATGCTTGTAGGAATTGCAATAATACCAAGTTTCCTCTCTATGTGCTTAAAGTTTTAAAGCTATGCTTGTTTTGCCCTCCTATGCTAGTTGATTATTGTTCCCACAAGTTGTTTGCTCACAAAATCCCTATGCATAGGAAGTGGGTTAGACTTAAATTTGCTAGTCATATTCTTCATGATGCTCTCTTTATGTTTCAATTATTATCTTTTATGTGAGCATCATCGAAATCATCATGCCTAGTGTCGGTGTCAAAACCGGCGGATCTCGGGTAGGGGGTCCCGAACTATGCGTCTAGGCCGGATGGTAACAGGAGGCAAGGGACACGAAGTTTTACCCAGGTTCGGGCCCTCTTGATGGAGGTAAAACCCTACGTCCTGCTTGATTAATATTGATGATATGGGTAGTACAAGAGTAGATCTACCACGAGATCGGAGAGGCTAAACCCTAGAAGCTAGCCTATGGTATGATTGTTGTTGTGTATGTTGTCCTACGGACTAAAACCCTCCGGTTTATATAGACACTGGAGAGGGTTAGTGAGGGAGTCTTGGATTAGGGGGTGTTCGGATAGCCGGACTATACCTTCAGCCGAACTCCTGGACTATGAAGATACAAGATTGAAGACTTCGTCCCGTGTCTGGGAGGGACTTTCCTTGGCGTGGCAGGCAAGCTTGGCGATACGGATATGCAGATCTCCTACCATTGTAGCCGACTCTATGTAACCCTAACCCTATCCGGTGTCTATATAAACCGGAGGGTTTTAGTCCGTAGGACAACATACACATCAACAATCATACCATAGGCTAGCTTCCAGGGTTTAGCCTCTCCGATATCGTGGTAGATCTATTCTTGTACTACCCATATCATCAATATTAATCAAGTAGGACGTAGGGTTTTACCTCCATCGAGAGGGCACGAACCTGGGTAAAACTTCGTGTTCCTTGCCTCCTATTACCATCCGGCCTAGACGCACAGTTCGGGACCCCCTACCCGAGATCCGCCGGTTTTGACACCGACATTGGTGCTTTCATTGAGAGTTCCTTTGTGTAGTCGCCGTGAGGCTTGATGGCTCCTACGATCATCAACGGCGATGTAGTCCAGGGTGAGACCTTCCTCCCCGGACAAATCTTCCTCTTCGGCGGCTTCGCACTGCGGGCCAATTCACTTGGCCATCTGGAGCAGATCGAAAGCTATGCCCCTGGCCGTCAAGTCAGATCTGGAAATTTAAACTACACGGCTGACATCCGCGGGGACTTGATCTTCGACGGATTAGAGCCACTTCTGAGCGTGTCGCACTGTCACGACGAGCATGATCTAGCTCTGCCGCCGAACAGTGCCCTGGAGGCCGCACCCGCATCGGCTTCGACCCTTAATTCGGAGCCAACGGTGATCGAGTGAACACCAGCCCCGCACTCTGCGAGACTCGTGACTCCAAGGAGCCGGACTCCTCTCCGGACTCCGAACCCTCCGCGCCCCTGCCGATCCAATCCGATGGGGCGCCGATTATGGAGTTTACTGCTGCGGACATCTTTCAGCACTCGCCTTTCGGCGATATTCTGAAGACACTGAAGTCTCTCTCTTTATCAGGAGAGCCCTGGCCGGACTATGGTCAGCAAGGTTGGGATTCGGACGATGAAGAAATTCAAAGCCCACCCACCACCCGCTTTGTAGCCACTGTCGACGATTTAACCGAGATGCTCGACTTCGACTCCGAAGATATCGACCGTATGGATGCCGATGAAGGAGACGATGAAGAACTAGCGCCTGTTGGGCCCTGGAACGCCACCTCGTCATATGACGTATACATGGTGGACGCACCAAAAGATGACGACGAGGAGCGGAAGGATGCACCGAAAGCTTGTTCCCTCGAAAAGCAGTCAAAGCGGCAACGCAAGCGCCGCCCCAAATCCCGCCTCGATGGAAATAGCGATCATACAGACCCAGTGCTGGAGCAGGGCGAACCACTGCCGGACAACGGCAATTCGGATAATCAAACCGAACAAACAAATCCTATCAAGGCTAATGGTCCAGACAACATAACGCCGGACAGGCACCCGGAGCAGCAGACTGCCCATAAAAGGCTTGTTGCCACCGCGAGGAGTCTGAAAAAGCAGAAGCAAAGGCTCAAAGCTGCGCAAGACACACTCCAAATCAGATGGAGTAAAATACTCAACACTGCAGCAAGGTACGGCGACAATCGCCCCTCCAAGATCTACCCAAAGCGGAAGCTGCTACCCGAACTCGATGAGGAGGCCTCAGAACCCCCACAACCAAATATCAAAGCATCCACCGGGTCGGATAGACGACCCCTCTACCAACACAGATCGGCATACAACGCCGCTCACAATACAATACGCGACCCGTGCGAGGGCTCGCACCCAAAGGACGGCGCAACAAGATCCATCTATGGACCATGCAAGCGCGCCCCAGCATACAATGCAACACAACAAACATTCGAACAACACGGTACACCCAGCTACAGGGGTGCCGCACACCCCCTATGTTTCACCGACGAGGTGCTGGACCACGAATTTCCAGAGGGATTCAAGCATGTAAACATAGAGGCATACGACCGAACAACAGACCCTAGGGTCTGGATTGAGGACTACATCCTTCATATCCATATGGCTCGAGGAGATGATCTCCACACCATCAAGTACCTACCCCTCAAGCTCAAAGGGCCAGCTCGTCACTGGCTCAAAGGCCTACCCGAAAGCTCCATTGGAAGTTGGGAAGAGCTCAAAGACGCCTTTCGAGAAAATTTTCAAGGGAGTTATGTCCGACCTCCGGATGTGGACGATTTGAGTCATATAACTCAACAGCCCGGAGAATCAACCCGAAAGCTTTGGAACAGGTTTCTTACTAAAAAGAACCAGATTGTCGACTGTCCAGACGCTGAAGCCTTGGCAGCTTTCAAGCATAGCATCCGTGACGAATGGCTCGCCAGACACCTCGGCCAAAATAAGTCGAGAACGATGGCCGCACTAACAAACCTCATGACCCGCTTTTGCGCGGTTGAGGACAGCTGGCTAGCCAGATGCAGCACCAGTGACCCTAGTACATCTGAAGTTAGAGATGGAAACGGGAAATCATGGCGCAACAGCAATAACAAATGCCGGAATAAAGAAGACAGCACGAAGGGCACGATAGTAAATGCCGGATTCAAAAGCTCCCAGCCATGTCAAAAGCCGCCCCCTAAAGGCACCAGGGATGAATTGTCCAGCCTCAACAAAATTCTGGACCAAGTATGTCAGATTCATAGTACCCCTGGTAAACCTGCTAATCATACCCATAGAGAATGTTGGGTCTTCAAGCAGTCCGGCAAGCTCAACGCCGTACACAAGGGGGAGGATACAGCAAGTGAAGACAACGACGAGCCCCCCAAGCAAGACACAGGGGAACAAAAGAAATTTCCACCAGAAGTCAAAACAGTAAACGTGTTACACATAATCAAGGTAAAAAACAACGCGCCACTCCCAGGAAAATATACCCAAGTGCCTGTCACCACGAAGTCCTGCCACTGGTCATCTCAACCGATCACTTTCGACCATCGCGATTACTCAGCAAGTATCCGACACGCAGGATGGGCTGCCCTGGTATTAGACCCAGTAATTGGCGGATATCACTTCACAAGAGTCTTGGTGGATGGCGGCAGTAGCCTAAACCTAATATATCAGGATACAATCCGCGGGATGGGGTTAGACCCAACACAAATTCGCCATAGCAATACTACCTTTAAAGGAGTAACGCCAGGCCCAGGGGCTCGTTGTACGGGCTCCCTCCTACTACAAGTTATATTTGGCTCCCCCGATAAATTCCGTCGCGAGCATTTAACTTTCCACATCGCTCCGTTTCAAAGTGGCTATCAAGCACTGCGATGCAAAGCTTTCGCTCGCTTTAATGCAATACCACACTACGCCTCCCTCACACTCAAGATGCCCGGTCCACATGGCATCATTACAGTGCACGGAAATATCAAGCGATCTCTGCGCACCGAAGAGAGTGAGGCTGCCTTGGCAGCCGCACACTAAAGGCGCCCGGACAAGTGAAAGCATCCAATAGGTCATCAAGACCTCAGATACAACTAATCAAGTCCGGCGCTGCTATTTATACGGAATAAGTGGTCACACCCCTACTTGTCAATACAAGGGGCTCAACGCGCGCAGACAAGTGGCAATTTCTTATCATCTTGAAATATACATGGTTTCTTTAAAAACTATCTTTTTGCATGACAACTTTTTCACTTAACTTCCTCTCTTTTATAGACGATTATCGTGCTACACCCGTCCAGGATACGGCACAACGGAGACACAGGCGCAGACGTGCAGCAGGGACCCGCTCCAAAGATTCTTTTTAGATTAAGACCCTGCATAAACCTTTTTTATTGTCTCTTGTTGATACATATCCACCGTTGAGAAGGATGCTGATGTCTTGGCATGTGGCCACGCCAGAACAATGCACGTACCTGGACACAAGGGGCTTCTTACAAAGGCCACTATTTAGGCCCGGTTTATACCACAAAGACCGAACACCTTAGGGAGTGTTCGGCGTCGTGAGTTTGGCCCAATATGCATCAGCTCCGAATCATTGTCTTTGGTCAAATGTTGGGTTTGCCCGGCTCCTGTGTTTTGGTGCCTTACGTTCTGCCTTGCCGGCTAAGGTAGCACCAGGAGAACTACTGCGATTGTCCCCTGGTTCATCCGGACGAGCACCTCAGTAGAGAAAGCCAAAAACCGACTGTCATGATATAGCGTGAGACTGGTCAACCACTCGATGACCTGTGGGCATGTTAGAATTCCTCCGCCTTAACGAAGGGCCATTTTCCAGCCAGGCATGTACGCACCCCGGAATCGGGAGAGTGCAGGGCCACCAGGGGCTATCTAGTAGCCCCACTGTCAAACTCCTATGGCTAAGTGAAAGTGCTAAAGCATTATAGTCCAGTTGCCTCGCTCGCTCCGCTATCACCTCCTTAATAGGACCAAGACGTTGGGTTAAGTGTGAAAGCGTGTTTTTGCGAGCACCTCCGCATTATATGCGTGGGGGTTGAAGCCGATGACTGCAATCTTTCAGGTTATACACATGTATACATAAACGGCCGCCCAGGAGGCATCATATTACTTTCAGGCAAAAGTATAAAATAGCCTTATAAAAATTTATAAAAGCATTTCGCTTACAATGAGATTACATATCACTCAAACATAATATTTTTTGAGCACTGGGTCTCTATCAAACGGGCGCCCTCAAGAACTTCTTCAAAGTAGTGCTCAGCAGCCTTTCGACCTATGGCTGAATCCCGCGCTGCAACATTGGTAGCATCCATCTCGGCCCAGTATGCCTTAACACGGGCAAAGGCCATCTGTGCGTCCTCTATGCACGCCGACCTCCTAATCGCATTAATGCGCGGCACCACGTCAAGGACCTGCTGCACCAAGCCAAAATAGATGTTCGCTTTTGACCTTTCCGGCCATAGCTGATCCACAACAGACCTCATGGAGAGTCCGGACAACCTATTTAGTTCGGCCCATTCGGCTAATTGGTCAGTCAATGAAAGTGGACGCTCGGGAGAATGGAATTGTCTCCAAAACAGCTGGTCTACTTCACGGTCCGTCTGACCCTGGAAGTACTTGGCCGCATGGCAGCGCTCGCCGCCAAATCCATATACACATCCTCCGAACTCCACAGCCGATCCAAAGGGGCATACCGTGGATCTCCGAATTTCCTCCGTAACATAAAGGATTTCCCAGCTACAATATCCCCGGCATCCCGCAGCTCCTCCTTCTTTTCCCTCATAGCAGAGCGGAGATCCTTTTTCATCGCAGCAGCCTTCTCAAGGTCTGATGCCTTCGCTTGGTTTTCCTTTTCAAGAACCCGGCAACGGTCGGCGGTGGCTTTTAACTCTATAGCCATCTTGGCCATCTTGTCTCGGGTCTCGCCATGAGCGGCCTTCTCGGCTTGCAACTCTTCGGCTGCCTTCACAGCAGCCGCATTACCCAACCTCGCTTCTTCCTTGGCTCGGGCAAGTTCTGCCCGCAAGGCTTCAACAGTGGCAGATCCATCTGCAGTCACAACATATTAAAGATAATGGCATCATGCTGCTCTTCCTATGTGGCGTTTACCTGATAATGACACTTACCCTGCGCCTCGTCAAGCCTTTTGTTAACAAGCTCGATGTCGGCGTCTACCGCATCCAACTGCCGTTCTAAATGGGCAAACTCGCTAGTCCGGCTAGCCACCGGAGCTTCCATCACCTGCACATAGAGGCAGTATGGTTATTACCTGGGAATATGATCCTCTATTCGTCGTCGTTTCCGACGACAACCAGTGTCTCAGGGGCTACTATCTACACAGGGCAGACCTAGCATGTGCAGGACTATCATACATTCTTTTACGTACCTCAAAGCCTGTCAGTAGACTCATAAAAGCTTCATGAAATCCGTTTTCGGCGGACGACATTCTCTCCATCACCGTATTCATCAGCACACGGTGTTCATCTGAGATGGCCGCTCGCCCCACCAACTCCCTCAGAACATCCGATCGCACACCAGACGGTGCCGGACTCTATTGTCTGCTCTCTTCGGGAGCCGGACACTAGGACCTTCGGGGGTCAATGGGATTATCTTCTGGCCTCACCGGACTCGGAGAGGCCCTCCGCGATGACACTTCAGGGTCGCCCCCTTCTGGAGCGGAGGAGTCCGGAGGAGGCGTTTCGCTCTCCATCATCTCTGGAAGAAGATCCCTCGAAGACGAGCTCATTTGAGAGGGGCTCAGGCCCGAACTGCAAAAATATATGCGGTGGTTATTTTCTCAGAAGAAAAAGATGGCATATGTGTACTATTAAAAGTATTTCGGGTCACTTACGACTCGCGGGAGAATTGATCCCCCCGCGGACTTTGTGCGGCAACGGCGCCCCCCGAGGTAGGACCCTCTGTGGGAGACTTCTTCTCCTGTTTGGAAACTTCGGCTTCCGAATCCCCGGGCGCAGTCCTTTTCCTCTTCTGGTCATCTTCCTTCATGGAGACGCTCGCTCCCTCGGCTAGAATGGGAAGCGTTGGGGGCCAGCATCCGCCCGCATTATCCTCCACAGTATCTTCCTTCAAGGGCTCCGGGCAAGGTGCGGTCTGGAGCATCTTTTCCAATACCGGATTTTCCAAACCCTCAGGGAGGGGGGCCGAACACCGAATCAACTTCGCCTTTGTTAGCCAGTCCTGGTCAAAAAGCGAATTTTCAGAAATAACTTCGTAACAAAGAGAGATAGTATGTTCGGCCGGAAGATGCCTTACCTGTTCGGCGGCGCGGTTACTACTCAGGCCCATGTCCTTGGTGATTTCCGGACACTCCCCCTGAGGTCCGAAGAATGACTTGTACATCTCCACGTGCGTCAGGCCAAGGAAATTTTGAATGGCATGCGGTCCCTCGGGATTGAACTCCCACAGGCGAAGAGGCCGGCGTTTGCAAGGCTGGACTTGACGAACCAGCATAACCTGTATTACCGTAACCAAACTGAAATCTCCATTGAAGAGATCTCGAATGCGGCTTTGCTGTATAGGCACGTCCTTGGCTGGCCTCCAGCTCAGACCTCTGCTGATCCATGACATCAGCTGTGGTGGGGGGCCCGAGCGGAAAACAGGGGGGGCGACCACTTGGCAAGTCTAGGAGCCGTGATGTAGAACCACTCCTGTTGCCACAATTCAGACACCTCTGGGATGGAACCTTTGGGCCACGGAGCTCCCGTCATCTTGCGTATTGAGGCACCTCCACACGCTGCATGTTGCCCCTCGATCATCTTCGGCATCACTTCAAAGGTCTTGAGCCATAGGCCAAAGTGAGGGGTAACCCGGAGGAAAGCCTCGCGCACGACAATAAATGTCGTGATATGAAGAAAGGAGTCCGGAGCTAGATCATGAAAGTCTAGACCGTAGTAAAACATCAAACCCCTTACGAAAGGATCCAGAGCAAGGCCTAGACCTCGGAGGAAGTGGGAGACGAACACGACATTCTCGTTGGGTTCGGGGTGGGGACGGCCATCCCTAGGGGAGGCAGCCGATGCAAAATCTCGGCGGTCAGATATCTGGCCTCCCTCAACTTTTTGATGTCTCCTTCCGTGACGGAGGAAGGCACCCATCGGCCTTGAAGGCTAGATCCGGACATGACTGAAGGTTCGGAGCACCTGACCTGAACTTTGGGCGTTTGAGCTTGAGGTGGGGGAAGGATTCGATTGAGCACGGGAGGGAAAAATAAAAGCCTTGTCCCCTTTATAAAGAGGGTGAATATCAAGCGTCCTCTCCGTGTCCGTTTGGACTTGCCTATAATCTAGGAGTCCTAGAAGCGGTTGGGTTACCCACGCCCGTATTGATGAGAATCCCGGAATAAGGGGACACGATCTCTGCTTTAACAAGACGTGCCAGGGAAACCGCCTCGCATGACACGCAGAGGTGGGATAATGAAACGACTCGGATAAAGGCTTGGCCATGGTGTGTCACGCTACGGAATACGTCAGCAGATTAGATTTGTGTAAATATTCTTCTCTCTACGGCAATATGTGGAAACTTATTTTGCAGAGCCGGACACTATCTTTGTGTTCAAAATCTTCTATGAAATACTTGGAGGAGGAACCCGCCTTGCAATGCCGAAGACAATCTACGCGCCGGACTCGTCGTCATTGAAGCCTAGTTCAGGGGCTACTGAGGGAGTCCTGGATTAGGGGGTGTTCGGATAGCCGGACTATACCTTGAGCCGAACTCCTAGACTATGAAGATACTAGATTGAAGACTTCGTCCCGTGTCCGGGGGGGACTTTCCTTGGTGTGGAAGGCAAGCTTGCCGATACGGATATGCAGATCTCCTACCATTGTAACCGACTCTATGTAACCCTAACCCTATCCGGTGTCTATATAAACTGGAGGGTTTTAGTCCGTAGGATAACATACACATCAACAATCATACCATAGGCTAGCTTCTAGGATTTAGCCTCTCCGATCTCATGGTAGATCTATTCTTGTACTACCCATATCATCAATATTAATCAAGCAGGACGTAGGGTTTTACCTCCATCGAGAGGGCCCAAACCTGGGTAAAACTTCGTGTCCCTTGCCTCCTGTTACCATCCGTCCTAGACGCACAGTTCGGGACCCCCTACCCGAGATCCGCTGGTTTAGACACCGACAGTTAGGGTTACACAAAGTCGGTTACAATGGTAGGAGATATACATATCCGTATCGCCAAGCTTGCCTTCCACGCCAAGGAAAGTCCCTTCCGGACACGGGACGAAGTCTTCAATCTTGTATCCTCATAGTCCAGGAGTCCGGCTGAAGGTATAGTCTAGCCATCCGGACACCCCATAATCCAGGACTCCCTCAGTAGCCCCTGAACCAGGCTTCAATGACGACGAGTCCGGCGCGCAGATTGTCTTCGGCATTGCAAGGCGAGTTCCTCCTCCAAGTACTTCATAGAAGATTTTGAACACAAAGATAATGTCCGGCCCTGCAAAATAAGTTTCCACATATTGCCATAGAGAGAATAATATTTACACAAATCTAATCTGCTGACGTATTCCGTAGTGTGACACACCACGGCCAAGCCTTTATCCGAGTCGTTTCATTATCCCACCTCAACGCATCATGCAAGGCGGTTTCCTTAGCACGTCTTGTTAAAGCAGATATCGTGTCCCCTTATTTCGAGATTCTCATCAATACGGGCGTGGGTAACCCAACCGCTTCTAGGACTCCTAGATTATAGGCAAGTCCAAACGGACACGGACAGGATGCTTGATATTCACCCTGTTTATAAAGGGACAAGGCTTTTATTTTTCCCTCCCGTGCTCAATCGAATCCTTCCCCCACCTCAAGCTCAAACGCCCAAAGTTCAGGTCAGGTGCTCCGAACCTTCAGTCATGTCCGGATCTAGCCTTCAAGGCCGATGGGTGCCTTCCTCCGTCACGGAAGAAGACATCAAAAAGTTGAGGGAGGCCAGATATCTGACTGCCAAGATTTTGCATCAGCTGCCTCCCCGGGGGCAGGCCGTCCCCTCTCCCGAACCCAACGAGAGCGCCGTGTTCGTCTCCCACTTCCTCCGAGGTCTAGGCCTTGCTCTGGATCCTTTCGTCAGGGGCTTGATGTTTTATTACGGGCTAGATTTCCATGATCTAGCTCCGGACTCCTTTCTTCATATCACGGCATTTATTGTCGTGTGCGAGGCCTTCCTCCGGGTTACCCCTCACTTTGGCCTATGGCTCAAGACCTTTGAAGTAAAGCCGAAGATGATCGAGGGGCAACATGCGGCGTGTGGAGGTGCCTCAGTACGCAAGATGACGGGAGCTTCATGGCCCAAAGGTTCCATTCCAGAGGTGTCTGAATTGTGGCAATAGGAGTGGTTCTACATCACGGCTCCTAGAAGTGCCAAGTGGGCGGCCGCCTCCGTTTTCCGCTCGGGCCCTCCACCACAACTGATGTCATGGATCAGCAGAGGACTGAGCTGGGGTCCAGCCAAGGACGTGCCTATACTGCAAATCCGCATTCGAGATCTCTTTAATGGAGATTTCAGTTTGGTTGCGGTAATACAAGTTATGCTGGTCCGTCAAGTCCAGCCTTGCAAACGTCGGCCCCTTCGCTTATGGGAGTTCAATCCCGAGGGACCGCGTGTCATTCAAAATTTCCTCGGCCTGACGCACGAGGAGATGTACACGTCATTCTTCGGACCCTAGGTAGAGTGTCCGGAAATCACCGAGGACGTGGGCCTGAGCAGTAACCGCGCCGCCGAACAGGTAAGGAATCTTTCGGCCGAACATACTATCTCTTATTTGTTATGAAGTAATCTCTGAGAGTTCGCTTTTTGACCAGGACTGGCTAACAAAGGCGAAGTTAATTCTGTGTTCGGCCCCCCTCCCTGAGGGTTTGGAAAATCCGGTACTAGAAAAGATGCTCCAGGTCGCACCCTGCCCGGAGCCCTTGAAGGACGATACCGGGGAGGATAATACAGGCGGACGTGGGCGCCCAACGTTGCCCATTCTAACCAAGGGAGCGAGCGTCTCCATGAAGGAAGACGACCGGAGGAGGAAAAGGACTGCGCCTGGGGATTCGGAAGCCGAAGCTTCCAAACGGGAGAAGAAGTCTCCCACAGAAGGTCCTACCTTGGGGGGTGCTTTTGCCGCACAAAGTCTGCGGGGGGATCAATTCTCCAGCGAGTCGTAAGTGACCCGAAATACTGTAATAGCACAGGTATGCCATCTTTTCTTCTGAGGAAATAACCACCGCATATATATTTTGCAGTTCGGGCCTTAGCCCCTCTCAAATGAGCTCGTCTTCGAGGGATCTTCTTCAAGAGATGATGGAGAGTGAAACGCCTCCTCCGGACTCCTCCGCTCCGGAAGCGGGCGACCCCGAAGTGTCGTCGCGGAGGGCCTCACCGAATACAGTGAGGACAGAAGATAATCCCATTGACCCCCGGAGCTCCCAGTGTTTGGATCCCGAAGAGAGCATACAAAAGAGTACGGCACCGTCTAGTGTGCGATCGGATGTTCTGAGGGAGTTGGTGGGGCAAGCGGCCATCTCAGATGAACACCGTATGCTGATGAAAACGGTGGTGGAGAGAATCGCGTCTGCCAAAAGCGGATTGCATGAAGCTTTTATGAGTCTACTGATAGGTTTTGAGGTATGTAAAATAATGTATGATAGTCCTGCACATGCTAGGTGTGCCTTGTGTATATAGTAGCCCCTGAGACTCTGGTTGTCGTTGGAAATGATGACGAACAGAGGATCATATTCCTAGGTAATAACCATACTGCCTCTATGTGTAGGTGATGGAAGCTCCGGTGGCTAGCCAGACTAGCGAGTTTGCCCATTTAGAATGGCAGTTGGATGCGGCAGACGCCGACATCGAGCTTGTTAACAAAAGGCTTGACGAGGCACAGGGTAACTGTCATTATCTGGTAAACGCCACATAGGAAGAGCAGCATGATGCCAGTATCTTTAATGTGTTGTGACTGTAGATGGAGCTGCCACTGTTGAAGCCTTGCAGGCAGAACTTGCCCGAGCCAAGGAACAAGCGAGGTTGGGTAATGCGGCTGCTTTGAAGGCGGCCGAAGAGTTGCAAGCCGAGAAGGCCGCGCATGGCGAGAGCCGAGATAAGATGGCCAAGATGGCCATAGAATTAAAAGCCGCCGCCGACCGTTGCCGGGTTCTTGAAAAGGAAAACCAGGCGAAGGCATCGGACCTTGAGAAGGCTGCTGCGACGATGTCGGATTTCGGGTTCCGGCAGACCCTTGAGGTTCGAACACTAGGGTGCGCGTGGAGATTTCGCCTCCTACCTCTCGGCACCCCTCCGCCACGCTAGGATCAAGGCTATGAAAAGAACAGCACAAGGGACACAGGGTTTATACTGGTTTGGGCCACCGTTGTGGTGTAGTACCCTACTCCAGTGTGTGGTGTGGTGGATTGCCTCTTGGGCTGATGATGATGGACGGTACAAGGAAGAACAGCCTCGCGAGGGTCTGTTCTTGGCTGGGGTGATGAACTGCTGGGAGGAGTTCAGCCACCTTTCTCTATCTCACTCTCTCTCTCCCTTTACCACCTCTCTACTTGTCGAGCCCTTGGAGGAAACTGAGCCGAACCGACCCCTTGCTACGTGGGTGGCCGGTCCTATTTATAGTGGCCCTAGTCCTCTCCCCAAATATTGAGCGGGAAGGGAGCCAACAATGGCGGGCTAATTTGAAGGGGGACAGCAAGTATCAACTATCCTGACAAAAGTAGTCTTCGCCTGCGCAAAGCTCTGGTCATGATGCCGTCTTGGGCTCCACGGTGACCTCCATCTCGTAGTCTTCCTGGCCTTGGTCTCGTTGCACCGAAATGGCAACCTTTGCCTGATGCCTCGGTACTCCACAGCTGCGCTTGCCCCCTTTGCACCAAAGAGGAAAGGAGGACGCTGCGCGTGCTGGCACCCGCCTGGCACCCTGAGTCGTCATGGCTTGCGTCACGGGCACCTCGCGAGGTACCCCGCCTTGATCTCTCCGCCTCCTCGTGAGCCAGCTTGACGAGGCCGCGCCTGAGGAAGCTCTGTGCCGTCCGCCCCGCCAGGCTTGGCCCCTCGCGAGGGTCTTGAGTTTGTGTTGGTGAAGATGGGCCATGCTAGGCCCCCCTTTGAGCCACGTCGCAGGCCGCAGGCAGGCAAGTCTGGGGACCCCCGTTCCCAGAACACCGATAGTAGCCCCCGGGCCCAAGGCATGCCCGGACTTGGCCGTGCAGGGAGGCGGAAGGGCAAGAGCGAAGCGCCGCGGGCCCTAACAGCCTGCGGCCTTGGGCGCCGCGTGGCGGTTGATTGGACGTGGGCGGCACTGTTCCCCCACGCCCTCCTTATCTTGCGCCTTGCTAGGCGGACCCGTAGTCGTACGCAGCTGTTCCCCTTTCATCTCTCGAGCGCTTCCTGTCCTTCCTCCGCTCGAACCCTGGTTTCTGTTTTCAAT